>NW_027505383.1:0-195052 GCF_021521415.1 Bidens hawaiensis
GAACTCAAAGTAGGTAAAACTACAAGACTCAATCCTTGCTAATAAGATGAAGAGGAACATATGACAACTCTAATGTACAACATTGAAGAAGACCTATGTTAATGTTACTTGACTGACATGTAACAAGGCATAAAGGATCAGTCCTTTAGAATCACTCCGACTGGCCATTTTTCTTATTTTAGAAAGGGAAACACGGAGACATAATATTGCGTGTATTAATCCCATCATATGACATCTGATTTACGAGACTTGATAGGCATACAAAATCTCACCGTGTATTCTTTGGTGTCATTCTTAACTCATGGATATGTAATCTTCATTATTCATCCAAAGAAATTTCGAGTAATTCATGAACTCATGGGTGTGTTTGATGGGATACGCCGCGACAGTTTGAAACAGCCGATCACAAGCTTCTTAACTGCTTCACCCCAGCTAGACATGGTTTTGGGCTTTGGTTATATAACCAACCCATAAACATAAGTTTGCCCCAATACCTAAATAAACATAAAATGGTCGATATGATTTCAATCCTTTATACTTCTAAAGTTCTACACTTCTATCTATGCGAGATGACTAATATAACCAGGTCCGTATCCAAGAATTTATATGTCTCGGTTGAGCCGAAATAAGAAAGACATGTAAGCCATAACGAGTAACGAAATATATAAGTTAATTTTTTTAAATGACATTAACGAGTAATAAATCTTTATATGCCTCGCTCAACTCATGTATGTTTATTATTAGTATTATTATTACGAGTATTTTTTAATTTTAAATTTAGTTTGGACTCAATACCTTAGATGTGTTATGCATAACGAAAAATATTGGGCCCAATATATAATAAGAAGATTAAGATTCATATCTATTTTATAAAAAAGTTATATATATGTATAATTTTGTGCCATCGAAAGATAAATGCCCTGACTGATTGTATGGGATGCCTCATGCCCATGCTGGCCATCTTTATAATCTCCACCAATCCTATATTCATTCTAACAAGTTGTAACGTAATTCTGGACCTAGTTGTTCATTATATTGGTTTTCCGATTCGATTATTGGATCATTGATAATGTAGTTAGCAAGCATTTGACTTTTGGGTTATAATATTCTTATGACTTGATTATTAAACTCCTAGTCATACTATTGGTTGGGCGGTCCAACAGTTGAATCACATAATTTAATTCTTCCTATACGACCTTATAGTAATAAAACTATGACCACGTTGTTCGAAATTTAAAAGACCATCGCACTTGACATATAGGTTAATGAAAATGTTAAATGTCAATAAATAATAATGTTCAAGAAAAAATAAGAGACCTTATAAACAAAATGGTGTACGTAGTTTGTTTATAAAACTTACATAGGACGAAATGTAGTGGTTTTATTAATATTATCGTCAATGATCAAAGTACATGGCGACAAACATGTACACATTATCTTTAATAAATTAATAATTTTATTGAACCATGTATTATACATTATAATATAATTAATTATATGAGAAAGTATTTAGACATGTTTTGTTGTGAATAATTATTGGAGTTGTTAATAGTTCAAGTTGTCAAACAAACGTAAAGAGTTCTTAAATAATAGGCAGCCATTATCATTATTAGGAGAGAGGGTGTTGCATATATTATACACAGGGGATCAGGTTAATGAGAAAATCATAAAGTTATGAGCCAATTGTTTTTATAATTTTTTTCAATTCTTTTAATTACAAGGTTAAAACATAAAAACATTTTTAGAAAATAAAAAGCAAAATGCATATAGCTCACAAAATTTCATATTATATTCCTTGTTTGCATCCTTGTTGCAAGTTACTTGAGTTCGATCATCAACAACAACCACTCTTTTCAAATTAGCCATTGATTATTATTTAAGAATAGTTCATTCTCATCTTAGTCATTAATTTTTGGGTTATTCTAGTATAACCATGATTTATATTTTAGAACCAACAATAATAAATTAAGAATTATGAAAAAAAACGTTTTAACTCTTATATTGTCTATTAGATAAATTTATCAGTTGGTATGTAAATTTAATTATGTTTAAGATTATTTTAAAAATATGGTCTAACTGAATTTGTTCACATATACACTACTTATCTGACTATGTAAATTTATACTTGTTTTATTTTTTTCTTCCCTTTAAAGTCAATGAAATAAATATTAATTAAGTTGTTTATAATTTCACAAACATCACACGAGCTTAGATGGTTCTAAATATAATATAGTTCTCAAAACAAGGAGTTTGGTAAGTTATCATTTCTAAGTTTCTATACCTTTGTTTACCGATTGAAGCGAATATGGGTCTTTCAAGAAATTGGCAATCGATTCTAGATAAGTTTGATGCAAAACTAACAAAATGAAAGGCAAAAACATTGTTTTTTTTTCCTTTTTTTTTTGGGGGGGGGGGGGGGGGGGCACTTAACTTTAAGTTTTTGGAAGCTTGGGGGTGTATTAATTTTCAATTTTTAGAATCACGCCATTAAAATGCTAAAACGACTGGAATCCAAACAAAGAAGGTTCTTATGGGATGGAGACAAGAAAAGAGATAAAAACTAGTTGGAGGTGTGGCAGAGTACATAACGGGGACAAAGAGCGGGATGGTTTGGGGTTGGGAGTTTAAACGCAACAAACATGGCCCTACTTGTAAAATGGTGGCCACGTTTTATGAAAATTGTAAAATCGTTTATGGGTTCGGATTATAGCTGGTATACACACGAGTGTTTAGTCATTGGGTACTATCCCGTCAAGAGATCTATTGGAGGCATTTAGAAATGTATTAATAAAATAGAGATCGATAGTAGTATTAGTTGCCTAGAATTACTTGACATGTTACATATTAAATTGGATATGGGTGATAAAACTCAATTTTGGCTTGACATTAATTTGAGTGAGTGATAAGCCTCTAAAATTTTTATTCCTCTTATTGTTTGCATTGAAAAAGCAAAAAAGACAAATCATATATGGAGTGCTATAATTTGATTGATAATGAAATCAAATGGTTATAGAGAAGGTTGAGACCATTTAGGTCGGGGCAGTAGAAAAGTGATTTTCAAAGTTGTATATGAACCTTCTCTCTTCGGCTATGATTACAAGCAACCCAAATTCTTGGTTATGTAGGGGTTGGGATGGTTTGGGAGAGGGTTATATGGTTAAAAAATTGAGATGGGGACTTGAAAATATGGAACATCGGATTGGTGCTAGTAACTTTTGGTTGAAATGTATCTCCATCAAAGTTAATTGTTTTGTGAGGACCGGTTACTTTTAGACTGAATCTCTATCAAACTTGCACTTTTGACTAGAGGTTTAGACACTGGGAATGATATTTTTGTGTTGTGTAATATGCATCAGGATTTTTTAGTACGTTTAATGTTTCATTGCTAGGTAGCTAAAATATCGGGGTTGCTTATTAATAATTGGGTGAAGTTACTGTCGTCTAGTGATTTCACTTTAGTGAAAGACATTTTGGAATGTCCAACTAAACACAAGAAAAACAACGAGACATGCATAGCTATTCAAGCAATCTCATTAGTTACATGTTGGTTAATTTGGAGAACACGATATGCTAGGATTTTTTTATAACAAACATTTCTCGGTAGGCAATTAGGTGAATGATATTAAATCTATTTCCTTTCTCAATTTATGTATTATAAACATAGTGGTTTGTTTATTTTCATTTCTTGTAATTAAGCTAAGGTTTCCTGCAACTTGCAAGGTATCTATAGTTTTTCTTGGTTTATAATATTTGACCTTTAAAAAAGAATTTCAAATAACGAGAACTTAATTATATAATGATACATAATAATATATACAAAGCGAGGGAGTGCTGTGAAACAGTGGAATATGACTTCTTGTGATCTATGCACCCCATACATTTAATATATAGGCAGCTTCCAAAGAGTTGACTTCATAACTATATACATTCACTCAGCCTTCACAAATCATTCATCCCAATTTCAGCCTTTCGCATATTAAGTTATTTCAACTCTCTTTTTCATTATCTATATATTCACCCTTCAATCTTCAACCTGGATCGCTTGCTTCTTTTTCTTCCTTGATCATACTTTTATAAAAACCCTATTAGCATGTAACTTTTATTCTTCCCAATTTTCAACAAACAAAAAACATTCAAACTTTCATTTTATGATCATAGTTTTCAAAATCTTTCTTAATTTCGTCTAGTTCCTTGTTTAATTAATCTGGCTTTTTTCAAAATCTCTCTTCCTTAATCCAACATTTATAAAAATCCACCAAGTATGTAACTTCACACAATCAATACATTTATTTCTCTAGAAAACCAAAAAAAAAAGAATCTTGATTCGATTCGATCTGGATCGAATTCAAACGAGTGTGTAACAATACTTTTATAAAAATCTACAAATTATGTAACGTTTTTGTCACATATCTTTATATCTTACATAAGAAAAAAAACAAAAAAATATTGTATTAAGTTTTTAGCTAGGATATATATATATATATATATATATATATATATATATATATATATATATATATATATATATATATATATATTTAAGAGGAAAGTAACAATCCAAATAGTTGAAATGGAAGTTGGTGATGCACCAACGCCGCCGGTATCAGCACCGGCGACACCAGGAACACCGGGAGGTCCGTTGTTCACATCCTTACGAGTGGACTCTTTGTCATATGACCGGAAGTCAATGCCTCATCGTAAGTGTTTGCCACTTGTTGCATCGTCGTGGGGTGGACCAAACACATGCTTCACTGATTTCCCAACTCCGGATATCTCTCTCACCCGAAAGGTACACATGATTGTTGATTTGTTTCTCATTTTTTTTTTAAATTTAATAAAGTAGTCCATGTGTATTCATTATTTGGCAATCTTAGCACTTTTAGATCGTTGACTTCTTGTTCATTTATAGTTGAGAAACGTGGCTAATGTAGGTATGTAGACTACAAGACTAGTTATTTATGGGTTTAACATGTTTTTTTAAACGACAACTTTCATTGAAACCATAAATCCGTTAGCAAACCACTAGCAAAACCAAACACAAACAACCATGACAAAATAAAAAATTTCATATTGAAACACAACCGATTTCTCCACTTATGTCCTACCCTCCTCGAATGAGCTTTGAACAAAAAAAAAAAAGGAAGCCGAAAACTAAGAGACTTAATTTGACCTAAAATCTTTTGGACATCCGCTTTTACATGTTCACAAACAATCTTTTTCCTCTCTTGCCAAATGTACCGACAAGCGACCATCATAATGGATATGTCTTTCAGAGAAAAAGCAAAATTGGCACAGTCTTGCACCAACTGATGTGTTGCCACACAAATCTTAAAATATGGATTTGACATATTTTGAGCTTGTCTAACCGATCACGAATCTTAAAATGTGACACGAAGTCGAACACAAGTAAGTTTTTAGAGGTTGATATGGACAAGATTTGTTTAATCCGAATTTTATTGTATTTGCTATATGTTTTAACCATAAATGCAAAATTTTATAACTCAAAATATAAATGAATATGAAAAAGAATTACGTTTCAAAATACCCACTGATCCCAATGACACCCCCCCCCCCCTTCCCCATTTGCCTCTAAACCAATACCTTTTTTTTGTTTTTTTCCTTTTCTTTCTAATTATTTTTTATATTAAATGGAATGGTGAAGACTGACGAAGAATGAGGGGAATGATCCATACCAGATTACCAGGGATTGAGGGGTGAGTTTAAAATGAGGGGAAAAACTAAGTTGATACCGAGGTAGTGCAAACGTGAAGAATGAGAGTAAATGAGAAGAATGATGTATACCATTCTGCCTAAGTCAACTAGAACCTGACCTGGACACGTTTAAGACGAAACCTAAATACACAAATTTCGGGTTAGATTTGTGGTGTTTTAGAAATTTACCATCCATAGAGCAATGTACCTTCCGTTTCACCAAACTATTCATCTTGAACATCAAATATATATGTTTTATAATAACTGCTTGTTAATTTAACCCGTTGTCTAATTTGATGCAGCCCAAATAAGCTTATATATACAATTTATTTTTGCACAAATGAACTCATTGATTGAATTATAAATTCATTTATCATAAAAAGAAAAATAATGATTCAATATGCAAAATAAGTTTACTGTTATAATCTTTTAAATAATTCATATATGCAGGTGGGAGCAGAATTTGTGGGCACATTTATCTTAATATTCGCAGCAACAGCCGGACCAATAGTGAACGAAAAGTACTCAAACTCTGAGACACTAATCGGTAACGCAGCATGTGCAGGGCTCGCAGTGATGATAATAATATTATCAACTGGTCATATCTCAGGAGCCCATTTGAACCCATCTCTCACCATTGCGTTCGCAGCCCTCCGACACTTTCCATGGGCCCAGGTCCCGGCCTACATCTTAGCGCAAATATCAGCCTCCATATGTGCTTCATTTGCACTCAAAGGTGTCTTTGACCCCTTCATGTCTGGTGGTGTCACTGTTCCTACTGTTAGCACTGGTCAAGCTTTTGCACTTGAGTTCATCATTACATTTAATCTCCTCTTTGTTGTCACCGCGGTTGCAACTGATACTCGTGCAGTACGTATAACATTTTGTTTCCTTTTATTTTTTTATAGAAACAATGGAGTATAGAATAATATAAATATGTACATTTAGGTGGGAGAATTGGCAGGTATTGCAGTTGGAGCTACTGTTATGCTCAACATTCTTGTTGCAGGGTAAGTTGTCATATTTATGAATGAGATATTACTGGATACGTTTGTTTGTTTGTTTGTTTATTGGTTAATATGCATGGAATGCAGGCCGTCAAGTGGTGGTTCAATGAATCCGGTGCGTACACTAGGTCCAGCGGTGGCAGCAGGGAACTACAAGGTGATATGGGTCTATTTGTTGGCACCCACACTTGGAGCCCTGGCTGGAGCCGGTGTCTATACATTGGTCAAACTTCAAAAAGTTGAGGGCGAGGAGCCGCGTTCAGCTCGAAGCTTTCGTCGTTAAATGATATTTTGTTACGCGTGTGGTTTGATGATAATAAGACAAGGTGTGATGTTGTGTTTGTTGGAACTGTTGTGCAACTACCCGAAAGGTTACCTTTTTTAACTCAAATGTTTATTTTACGATTTGAGTTTTGTAATAAATTAAAGAAAAACATGTGTTGTGTGTTGGAAATCATAGATGAAATTAAACAAACAAAAGGCTTGAAATGGGACAATTTTCTGGGATTTATATTGAAACTGAAACAAGTACAATAAAGAAAATACTTGAAATGTGAAAGTGCTTTTTTTTACTCTACGAAAACAAATGCCTGCAACTATGCTATTTAAAGAAAACAAAATAAAACTGAATTAAGCTACTTAGTCCACGTTCCTTTCCATGTTCCCATAACTGAATACCACTTTCTTTTCCTCATTTCTCGGTCAACTCTTCTACCAGGAGGCCAAGTCACATTAATTAACATTGTGTACTCTCCTCATACCCTACCAATAACTATACTATGAGCGAGATTATATTGAGTACATTGTTTGTTTATGTGTGTATCGTGTATGTTTGTTTGAAGTTATGAAATATGTAATCTTTTATGTTTGTTTAATTAACGGACCACTTGATTTGTTGCCCTTATGGGCTACTTCAACATCTGAATATGATCCCATATTCTGCATAAAACGCAGTGAAACAAAATGGCTCAAGTTCAATCAATATATAGGGGTGTAAACTATTAGATCAAATGATCAATGAATTGAGAACTTAACCTTCTATTATGTTTGTATATTAGTTCGTGACATTCATTACGTAATTTAGTATTAGGAACACATGACAGTTTAACGGTTGTGTTAACAAGTTAAACATTCATGCTGGCGGTTTATTATTGGAACTGTTTCATTTACACAAGCCAGCAACACATCTGTATATATGTATTTCTTTGGTGATCATTTTCGACACCAAGTTCTGTTACAATCTATCTGATTACTAAGCCAAGCTGTTGGCAAATTACTTGAGATTAGATCGATAAAAAGCTCAAACAAGCTGCCTAATTATCAAGTCTTTCATATTTATACCAGATATGCAGCCCATTACCCAACCAAACTTAATTAGCCCATATATGGATTCAGCCCATTAGTCCATTACTAACTTTTTTTTTCACTCAATAAACGTATTTTTTATTTTATCATTTATTTTGATAACGTCATAAAATATTTGTAAAAAAATCCAACTACAATAAAGAGACATGTTAGCTGCAACAAGCTGCGTCGCCACCCCCTCTTTTGATTGACGACCCATCTTAAACTACTAAACTACAGATTTACTACGGTAATCCCTTGTCCTACTACGATTCATATTCATCAACCCTGTGATTAACTATCTTCCTTCATCATTGTTCATCACTCAAGCAAATATGACCCACAACTAAATTATTCTATACTTCAGTTCATGTAGCCTTGATCATTAATAATAACTATATGTTTGAACCTCACAAAATTGTTTCTGAAACGGTCATGCATTCAGGTTGTCTTATCAAAAAAAAAATAATAATAAAAAAAAAATACTTGACTACAAATTGTTGAAAATTAATAGTTTTGGGCTAGGGAATAAACTGTAAGAGCAGGACACAAACAAAAACAGTCACATATGCAAATTTACTTGTCAAGTGTTTGCATTAGGTGTTCCAGTAAAAGTTTCACACTTGGGATTTTGTGAATATTGGCTCTATATGCAAATTTGAGAATGATATTAACTTGGTCCCCTGTTGTCAGGGGCGTAGGCAACTTTAGGGGATCGGGTTCGGCCGAACCCGTACAAAATTTTGTTTTAGTGTTATATATTAATGTATTTTGACATCGAACCCGTAGAAATTATAACATCGAACCCGTATAAAACCCAACTCTAAGTGATAAACAATCGGACGTCCGTCCCTCGAAATTTTCCGAACTCGTATGAAAAAATTTCTGCCTACGCCACTGCCTGTTGTAAATAGCGAATAAGCGAGCGTTATAGAGCACTATGTTGCGAAGCGGGAGTTCCCCGCAATCTGATGTATAGGCGTATAGCGACTCGATCCATAGTGTGAAAATAGACAGTTTTTTTTTTAATATCAAAAATTTCAAAAACCGAATTTTTAGGCATTTTTATTGACCAATCTTCACCAATTCCACTGTAAAAACTTAATTTCGTGAATGAAAACTCTTATCTATTTTTTCAAAAGTTGCTACTAGACATTAGTTTATTGCTAAACATGAAATAGGGCATATATGTAGCTTTTTGATATTAACCGCTATCTGATATTGACAACTATGACTTGGTCTCATAATTCTTATGGTTATTTTGGTTGTTTTATAAATTCGTATGGTTTAAGTATACTTTTCTATATCTTTTGGTGGATTTTTATGTTAATGACTTAATTTCTTCTTGGTCTGAAAACCGTATAACTTTTTCTTGGTGGAGTTTGTTATGTTAATTTTTATTTTAATTAAAGTTTCACACTGCATAGTCAAGTTCGAGCCAAGCTTTGGCTTGCTTAAGGTTTCCACAAACGAGCTCGATCCAAGCTTTTTCTCGTTTAACGAATTTTTCAAATTAGCTCAAACCAATTGAGCCAAGCTTGATCCTTAAATTATGGGCTGACTAGAACTGAGCTCGATCTCAAGCTTTAGAAAAGTCTCACGAGCCTAGCTCGAGTTTTATAAAGCTCAAGGTAGGCTGGGCTCGTTTGCACCCCAAGATACAAATCATGGTTAGATATAACGTTCTAGATATCTTTAAACTTTTATCATGCAGCATTGATAAACTTTCGAAGGACCTCCATAGTATTACATTCAGGCAATAATGTCACACCTTTACACTTAAGATATACAATATGCTTTTTTTTTTCTTTAAGAAACAATTAGTTGAAACTGACTAAAGTAGAAAGGTGTGGTTACCTATCTTTCAAGCATTTTATCCGTTGATGGATGTATGATCACTTCCTAGACATGTAACAAATTCATGATGCAATCTTGAATTAAGTATAAGGACAAGTTTAACAGTTTCGTGGAACGGTTTCAAATGGACTTTTTGAAAATCACATATGAGAAACAGGCCTACCTAAACTAGCTAGATATATAATAAGAAGTAGAGTTATTTGATTTGTACAGCTTAGTTGAATTGAATGGAGGATACCGGAGGGTGTCAAATAGGAGTGTATGGCCAACCATAACACAAGACGCCCTTGGATTGGCTTGGGACAAGGCATTGATCGAGTTTGAAGGTGATTTATGTGCAATACTTAGAAGTCCTAGAGTGGTACTACAAGGAGCTCAAGGAAAGGAAGAATACGTTTGTCGGTGATGAAGATCAATATCTGTTAGGAGAATCAAGTGGTAGCAGGTCGAAGAAGGTCAAGATGAGTACATTATTAGGAAATTAAGTCTACAATCAAAACATTAACCAAAATTTAATTATGTTGAGTTCCTAAAGATAGTCAAATCTGTTGTTAACAGTATTCCTTGATTATCTCCATCAATTGCTCCTCGAATAGTATATTATGTATCAAGCTGTAATCTCTATGAATCATTGAAGAACAATACTTACATTCAAACTCTTGCTCTTTCGATTAAGCTTTATGCACAGAGCCATGAAGGAAGTATTGAATTGTTGAACTAAACTTGTTATCATAATTATATGTCACATTCTTATTTTGTATAAACATTAAGTCATAGGTAGTATGGGTCGAATAAATTATGTAGATGGTGTTGAACGGCGTTGACCATTTGTCACAAGACACTAACCGTAGAGGTGTGACTGTTGATAACAGTATCACGCTATATCAAAATGTATATACGTATACATATATAGCATGCATGTGAAGAACTATAAGATTACATACTCTGTGATATATGATCAAGGAGTGTCTTTGTGTCTTTTGTATAATCATAATTTGCATTATCATATACCTGTGTTCGTACCCGTTTTTTTAATATCCAACAACTGAAACCTGTCCTACCAGTGCTTCAAAAAATTGTCTTTTAACTTCGATAGCCATCATTTGAATTGGTTATCTAGATGTGTTGGTGCAATCATGACTCATATTTCTAAATACCGTTGTATTGTAACAAATTTAATATGACTAAAGTAGTTAATGAAGAATAATACTAAGGCTGACTACATCTTACCCTCCTCAGACTCTACCATAGTTTTGCTATTGGTGAGATTTACTGAGTACGATGATGATGATGATGATGATGATGATGAATGGAAGAATAGTAGTAGCCACTCTATGTATGATGGAACCACGATCCTGCTAGATATTTTTTTTCTACTAACAATCACTATCAAGAAAACCATCTACCGGGATCATCATGATTAAGAATTAAAAACACCCACATACATACGGTTTTAAAAGGATTTTCAACATCGCTACTTGAAGTTTAGTTAAGAGACTGCAAAATTTCAATACAAGAAAAATGTAATCATATCGCGACGTTTGTAATGTTGATTCAATGCATGGTTTGGTGATCGAACTTATGCTTTATCCTTTAGTTGTCATCATGAACCTTTAGAAACTTGATGTTTGATTCTGCCCTCTATGAAATAGTCACCAAGTATACTCCTATCAACTTGATGATAGTACTTAAGCAAATCAGGACTTGATTCGTTACTTTTTTCTAAAAGTGTTCAATTGACATCATAATGATGACATGACTAATAAGCAATATGATCATGCATCATAGCTTAAAGCATTAACTAATAGCATAATCTCCAGTAGTGTGCACAATCCCTCTTGGTTCACTTGTCTAATTCTTAGCTGTCTAAGTGTCAATCCTGCACCAGTGTGTGAAGTAATGCAGAATTGATTCAAGATGTTTATAAGCATCACTCGTGTTTTTACTAATCAACATATTCTACTTTATTATCATCTATCTGCAGACTGATTATCGAGTTCATGAACTTTCCTCAAGTTGTTCACTTTAATCGACTGATTAGGCATCATTTTTATTAACATTTTATGAATTTTATGTCGAAAAAAAAAGTGACAACCATCGCTTTCCGTGAAAGCATGAGCAATTATGTTTATGCAACTTTTGTAATACTTTAAAACATGACATCAGGTGGTTTTTTGGAGAAAGGAAGCCTGTATCAGATGTCTTTTTCATGTCCAATTTGTATGGAATATATATGTATATATTCAGGGTGTAACAAAAGAACTTATAAGTCATAAGCACCAACCAATAAACTAATGATTCATTGCTTACTAATTAAACAATCAGTAATATAATCTCTTTAAGGCTTCGGTAGCCTGATTCATTGATACTTAATATTATTAAGTGTAGGTCCCTAACAGCTGACTATACTTATTTTAGTTAAATAAGCATAACAAATAGTTCCTGCATTAATGATGTTTTAGTGGTACTTAAACAATTGGATCCTTTTGAAAAAGTGTCTAAATATATATATATATATATAAGTTCTAATGCAAGTTTGACTTCCCAAAGAATTAAAGTAAATACTTTAAAAAATAAACTAATCACACAAATAACTAGCTATAGACCATTTGTCAATTCATATTTGTTTATTTGTACGATAAAAATAAAATATATGGTTTCATGATAATCATTTTACTTGCTCTCTACTTAGATTAGACATATTGTTCTCTAAATCATAAATGCTGCCTTTAGGTTCAACCAAAGCATCAGATGCCAGTATTCCCCACTTAATAGATGCTAGTGGTTCACTCAGTGATAATGTTAATAACTCAAAAAGGATTTGATCACATGGCTTTATTTGGCTAATGTTAATGTTATAATAATAGGCTAAAGCATGGTATTTTTTTTCCTTTCTTTTTTTAGTTGCGTACTTTCAATACTGATGCTTAATTATATGATTCCCAACTCCCGTAATTCACCAATGGTTTAAAGAAAGAACAGTCAAGCGCGATATCAAGAATAGAATATATATATATATATATATATATATATATATATATATATATATATATATATATATATAAAACTACTATTAAACTAGTGCGAAATATACCTTGTCTGCACAAAGCACTTGACGTGAAATGTCTAGAGAATTTTCGTTCTTTCATCACTAAAATTTTAAATTCATGCATTCCGTATCTCCATGTCCTATCAGTCTATTTAGGCACCACCAGAATTATGGTTGGTTATCACAATATTTACCAATTCCATTCACATTCCTAAATAGCCTTAAGGATCCATGGATACTAAGGGGTTTAGTAAATGGTACCTGCTTTTGATCATGATTGGTGTCCAATTTGCCTTTGCAACCATTAATGTACTTCTCAAAAAGGTTATAGACGAGGGACTTGATCATCTGGTCTTCATCACCTATCGGTTGAGTGTTGCTACCCTCTTTTTGGCTCCGGTTGCCTTCTTTCTTGAAAGGTAGTCATTGCATGTCTATGTTCTATACCCTACCAATAGCTTTGCTATTAGTGGGATTATACCGTGTACGTTTATTTGTTTGTATGTATGTTGTGACTTGTGATTACTTATTTGTTGAATATATGTTGCAGAAAGAGTGAAACAAAGCTCACATACAGCATAGCATGCCACCTTTTCTTGAACGCGATTCTTGGGTTAGTAATTATTAATTAACTTAATAACAACATATCTACTAGTATGACTATGGCCTATGTTCAAATCTTTATATGGTTGCAGGGCATCACTCTCACAATACTTGTTCCTTTTGGGTATACAATACACATCCGCCACTTTCTCTTGCGCGTTTCCCAACATGGTGCCCGTAATCACATTCATCATATCATTACCGTTCGGGTTAGCATCTTTAATCCTTCAACCCGCATATAATTAAATTATCTCTTTATAGTTTATACATATGTTTTACTATTACATATGTGTAGGTTGGAAAAAGTGAATATAAAATCAAATGGTGGGAGAGCCAAAGTGATAGGAACAATAGTTTGTGTAGGAGGTGCCACTTTACTCACTCTTTACAAAGGAGTACCATTATTTAACCAACACTCACACTTGCCAACAACAAGTGAATCCATCCATGCTGAATCTATTAGCACTCTGAGCTCAATTTTGGCAACCAAGAAAGCAAGATGGACTTTTGGTTCATTGGCATTGGTTGCGGGTACGGTTTTGTGGTCTTCGTGGTTTATCGTGCAATCAAATATTGGAAAAAGATACCCGTTGCAGTATTCAAGTACCGCGATCATGATGTTCTTCGGTGCTATACAATCTTTCGCATTAAGTTTGTCGACTGACAGAGATCTTTCTTCATGGATACTTAAAGGGAAATTGGAAATATTTAGCGTCCTTTATGCTGTAAGTAAATCTTTATCTTTTTTATCTTTACATATAAAAAATGAGCTGAATATTGAAATAATAATAATAATGGTTTGGATTTAAACAGGGAATTGTGGGATCAGGTTTTTGCTTTGTTGGGATGTCATACTGTGTGAAGAAAAGGGGTCCGGTTTTCAGTGCAGCATTCAGTCCAATTGTTCAGATTATAGCAGCTGTTTTAGACATTCCATTTTTACATGAACCGTTGCATATTGGAAGGTACAGGGTACTTTTTGCCGTTACCTGCTTTAGGGGTGTGAATGGTTCGGTTTGGGTCAGTTTTAGGCTAATACTGAAACTTCGGTTTTTAAAATTTTGAAAACTGTTCGGTTTCTGTTTTTTCAGTTTTGGTTTGAGTTCGAATTCGTTTGATTTCGGTTTCAGTTTTACCATTTGAATTTGAAAATTTGGCCAAAAATAATGAATGTTGGCTAAAATCATTGTATTAATCAATATTAAATTGGTTATTATAAATGTGAGTTAGAAATATTGGAGTTACATGTTTATTAAATTGCTATAAATTACTTAAGATAAAAAAATAAAAATGGAAATTAATAAATTCGGTTTAGTTTAGTGTCTATAACATGCAAACCAAAAACCTAACCGTAAGTTCGAATTTTACAAAAACATAAAACCAAAACGTTGGTTTTTGTTTTGTTTGTTTTTTTATCGCTTTCCGATATTTTTTTTTGTTTCATGCACACCCAATAATCGGTAATTCAAAAGAATCGTTGATTAAGTTTTTTTTTGGTGATGAACAGTTTGGTGGGATCGGCAATCGTGGTGGTGGGATTGTACATTCTACTATGGGGAAAGAACAAAGAATTGCAGACATGTGGTGTTGAAAAGGGTGATCTAGAAAACGAGAAGGCGAAGGCGCAAGATCTTGAGTCTCATCCCACTGCAGTGATTTGAGATACTAAGGAATATTCGAAAACACTTAAAAGTTAGGATATGTATCTTGTTGTATTTGTGCTATAATTTGTTAAACAATGCTGCTGATAAAGAAGATGACATATTTTAGCAATAAATACGGATTACCGATTCTTCGAGCTTATTTAATTAGTGATTTGTGAACTGCACAAAATGATATTTTGAGATCAACATGCAACAGTTGATAATTGTTGTTAAAGAACACTATGACAAAATGATGAGTCAAATGAGTTAGCTTTTTCAATACGGTTGATAATTGTTGTTAAAGATGTGTATGTGTAACAAAAAATTGATTGTATTAACATGCCAATTAAAGTGTTTCTATGCTCTCATGTCTTAAAATTTATATGGAGAAAAGAGTAATATTTAAGGTGTGGCTATAGCCTATAGGAAAGATGAAAATTACCCACATTGCTGGAGTGGCCCATTGTAAAACCGGTAAGTTCCCGTTCACCTATTTGGGCCTTCTAGTTGGGTCAATATGAAGAAACTAGATTTTGGAAACCAGTTTTTGGGAGTCTTCCTATCTATTTTGGGTTATTTGGGATTCCTTATTCTAATTACCTTATAACTTATAACTTATGATAAGATAAAAAAAATTAATTGGGTTTTCTTATTAATGTAGAAAAATATGATTTGCATGCCTGTGTAATATGGGCGAGCGCAGTTTAAACTATTGATTTTTAAATCACGCGTATTGAACAACTCTAGTTTTCCGGCGGGCTCAGTATGATCCCTACCATTAGTCAAATGTTGGTTGACCTGTGTAATTAGTAGTTAAATGACCAATATACCCTTCAACTTCATCATCAACATTCAATTACGAATAACTGATGGTTGGTTAATTTGTATATATTTAAGTTCGTTTATTTACTAGTTATAGTTGTTTATTGTACGAACTTTGGTACTTCATGCGCGTTATAATTCAGGTCACAGGTATTTAAAGCAGCTCCCGGATGTTCAGCACGCAAAGCGATGCATGAGATCATATGCTGCTGTTAAAGACTCCCATCGCGTACCCATCTTGGTCCATCGTGTACTGCGATCGGTGGGAAAGACGGGAATGCTAGGGTTTTGATTAAAATATGTTTTTGACGACCCTATTCATATGTAACTCATTTCATGAAGTTTCTAGAGCAAAGAGAGGTCAATTCCATCATATCGATTCATCCCGAGATCACATACATGTTCCATATCATTAGAATTGAAGATCCTGTGATTTCGAGGCTCGACTAATTCCTTTGAATCGTACGCGGGATGTAAAGTTTGTATTATTTTCAGTTTTCTCATGTACTAAGAACATATACTTTGAAATTATTGTTGATTAATCTATGAGTACTGATGTTTAGTATTGTTGTGCATTCAGTTGGTTTACGTTTATGTTGATCAGAACGATTAGTTTGCCGGTTGCTATAATAACTGCTCATAGGATTGTTTTGATTAGTTGAATACAAAGAAGCATACAATTGCCCTTAGTTGAGTCACACTAGCATGGACTGTTTGATAACCAATTTCGTGTGTTAGCGATTGTTGATGCCTAAGGTTTAGCTCGTTTATCAGTCCATGTTAATAAATGATAGTTAATCTGTGAGATTAATGTTTGTTTGCATACTTGAACCCCGGGTGTGATTTGCTTTTGTTTATTGCTTGAATTTGTTAAATTGCTTAACCAGTATTAAAACTAACTATTTTCTTGTGTGATCAGCACTATAATTCATTACTTCATAATATTAGAAATTGGGTACATATAACACTGACCACATACTCCTCGTGGTTCGACACCCTACTTACCCTAGCTTGCTTAGGTGATTAGGAACATAATTTAATTGTTTTTGACTAGATAGCGATAGTCTAGCGTCAATAATCCTAACACAAACCCAGAAAATCTCCGGCTAAGAACCCAAACCCAGAAAACACATAAATCTTATACAAGCACATAAATTAACATCATATCTAGAATCCAATTAGAAAGCTTCAAGAAACCAATCAAACACAATGACCCAATTAATCACTAATCTTTTGAATTTTCCATTAATTAAACACCCATTTACTCATCCATCCACACCAATGATCACCATCGTATATCCCCGCCGTCACCACTGCTCGCTGTCGCTGCTCCCTACCTCTGTCTTTGCTCGCTGTCTCTGCTCGTCACCACGCTGAACCGTCGATCAAATGGATTAGGTCAAAATTTCCAACGGGATTTGGGGTAACTTTTGGGTTTGTTGTTTGTTCAGATTTGAATGAAATCATGGATATAAGAGATTGAGGATATGGGGAAGATGAAGAAAAATGGTCAGTGAGATATGAAGACGGAGACAGATTTTAGGTTGGTGGTGGAGATGATGGTGAAGATGTTGAAGATGAAGATAGTGGTGAATGATGGTGGTTATTTAAATGACGGAGACGGAAACTCCACTGGTTTATTATTATTATTGTTATTATTAAGAGAAGATTACTATAATACCCTTGACATATACCCGTCAACTGACGGTCAACTAACGGTAGTGGCTCATATCGGCAATCAGAAAACTATTGTGGTTCAATATGCGCAATTTAAGAATCAGTGGTTCAAACTGCGCCCACCCATACACAGGGAGGCGGATCATATTTTTCTCAATTATGTGAGAGGAAATGTTGATAAGTTACACATTTTTAACTTATGACTTCTTCTTATAAGATATAAGAAGATAAAAATATGGAATCCCAAACACCCCATTTATCCTTGTGCAAGGCTCCGTGAAATAAACACCCTCGAAATTTTTGTAAACAAAAAGCAAAAGAAAACATAGTGCCAAGAACCAATTTGGTGCCGCCAAGTGGTCTAGTCGGCAAGGGGCAAATCCAATGTTGATCTTGGGGAAGCGTAGGCATCCACTCAAATATATAGTTTATGTTATAAGTTCTAATATATTAAGCACAATGACACATGTTTCCCATCCATACTTTTTTGCAGTGTCTGAGACCCAACTTTTTAATGCTCTAACTTTCCAAGCCTAAATTTTATTTTGTTTTGAAAAATAATAATTAAGACCAAATTGCTTAATTGTCAAACCACATCATAAATTGAAAGTTTTGAATCTACATGTTATACGAGAGTAAGAGATGAAAAGGTTTTTTTTGTGATTTCGGATTCTTTTTTTTATTCTGAAATACAAGATACGCTAATCAATTATTTACATTTTTTATTTTGATTTCTGTTGGTTTCATTTTGATTTGAGTGTTTACGTGTTTCTTGAAATTTTAAAGGTATGGGATTTGTCTTGTCATTTGAGGAAGGTAAATTGGCTTCATATAATCCCATGTATGTTCGATGACAAATATAAGTCCATCCCAATTATGTCCGATTGCAAATATAAGTCCCAACTATTGAAATGACAAAATAATCCCAACTACATATATGGGCGCAAAGTTAACGGAACCTTAACCAACCGTTCGTTTTTGGTCACGTGGTCGCTAAGTTGTCTCTTAACCAACTGAGGTGGATGATGAGTTGTCATTAACCAGCTGACGGGGACAATGACTTGTCATTATCATTAATTACAAAAAAATTAGTAATACTAATAATAATAACTAGGTAACCAGCTAGACCTAAACCTCTCAGAGGACATTGTTGATGATAGGAATTCTTGAAGACTTAGAATTAAGGCTATGGATTTTTAGGGATAAATGAATACCTTATGGGTTTTTCTTTACCTTATTTTGGTCACACACCATTATGTTTTCCCTTTTCATACATTCCTATATTGTTATCTACACATGTATTAGTATTATTAATTTTACGACGTGCTATTATCAATCATATTACTATTTAACTTTCATGCCCTCTTATTTCTGTCATACAAATGTTTCTTTGAGCTGAGGGTCTCCTTGGAAGCCACCTATCTATCCCATTGGATAGAGATACGGTGTGCATACATCCCACCCTCCCCAGACCTTACTTATAACTTTGCTATTGATGGGATTCCACTGGGTATGATTGATTGATCGATTGATTGTAATACCAATAGCATTGCGGCGGCGGGTTGGTATCGGCTATGTTTATTACGTCAACGATACCAACACCAATATATATAAATCTGTAAATGCCCGAAAATCAGTATGCGTACAAACTTATGATCGAAAGAATACAAATTTGGTCGGTATTGGTTAGGTCTATTATGTATTGGCACTAAAACCAAAAAAGATTGTAAAAGGAACACATAAAAAAGAAAGAACAATAAAAATTGGCTAGGTTCATTACAATTACTTCCGGGCGGCCTTGGTGGCGAGTTGCTTACGTGGAGCTTTACCTCCGATGGACTTTCTGGTAGTTTGTTTGGTACGAGCCATTTGGGTATGCTGAGATTGAAAGAGATGAATTGAGTGATTAATATTTTAATATTTTTTATGGATGGATTGAAGGACCAGAATGAAAGAGATGAATAATGATTGAATGTTTTATGGAATATTGGATTTTAATAATCCCTATTGAATGGTATTGGCCGATAATAATCCTTATTCATTTTATCGCCACTGACGGTCCCAAATTCAAAAAAGTTGGCCCTCAATGGTCCCCCGTTAAATATGACTTAACGGCGTTATAGTTTTTTCTGAATTTCAAACCAATGTTTTAGGGCTTTTGATCATTAGGAGAATACGAGTCAATTGGTGTAAAACTTAGTTCGAAGCAGTCCTTCAAAATGACAAAGCAATGCTTCAATTCGGGTGTTTGAACTTACAATTAACCAATATCAAGTCGTTTAGATCATTGTTTGGAGCTAAGTTTTATATCATTCGACTCGTATCTTCCTTCCGATTAATAGCCCTAAAACGTTAGTTTGAAATTCGGAAAAAAGTATAACGACGTTAAATCATTTTTAACGGGGGATCATTAGGGGCCAACTTTTTTGAATTTGAGACCGCCAGTGGCGATAAAATGAATTGGGGTTATTATCGGCCAATACCATTCAATAGGGATTAATTACAAATCATCGTCTTCGTGGTTAATGTCAGATCATCAGCCATGTTAGCTGGTTAAGAGACAACACAATGGCCACGTCACCAAAAACAAACAACTGGTTAAGTTTCTGTTAACTTTGCACCCACATGCGTAGTTGAGATTATTTTTTGCCATTTCAATAGCTGGGACTTATATTTGCCTATCGGACATAGCCGAGACTATATGAAGCCAATACTCCTTTGAGGAACGATGATTTGGGTTCTAAGTTTCTAAAACATTCTAGCTAATTTAAAGTCTAATATGACTGTTATAATAACTAAGCCGAAATAGAAATGATTCAGAGTATCATTTTTTTAATGATTAATAATTCTACAATGTTTAAATGATGGAAAAAAGCACTTGTAGGTTTTATGAATGAGACTATAATTGACCGTTTTTAAAAGATAAAATCACGTAAAGGTTGTTTTGGACAAAAATCTGCTAAGGATCAAGTATCCAAATCTGTTAAGTGAGGTAAGGTGCTAAAATGATAACAACGAATGTATAAATGAAATCTTGATGAACACAGCGATTATATGAACGAAATGGAGATAAACACTGTGATATGATTACTAGGGAAAAAGCCCTTAACCAAGATAGTCTTACTTCGGTCAAAACTTATCAAGGTAATCTTTGGTAAAATAATTCCGGCCAAGGATTAATAAGATAATCTTTGGTCGGATTACTTTAGTCAATGATCAACAAGGTAACCTTTGGTCGACGAGTATATGATTACCGTGGTCTCCGGCACAAAAAACCCCCGGACGGTAAAAACTATCACCGTCAAGTTTATTAATCGAAAATCGGGTTACAGTTGTGGAGATTATGATCAGTGATACAATGAAAGCTATGTGTGTGTGTATGTGTGTGTGTGTGTGTATGTTGCTGAATTCGTAGTGAGCAGAGTGTATTGGGTGTGTTTTCCTAGCTGATCATACCTCTATTTATACATAAAAGACAATAACTCAATGGAGTTATTAATATTAAAGACTATTAACTAATAATCCCTAAGAAGCCGCCATTGCCTTCAATATATTCGTAACTGCCACTTTGACCACGTGCTCCATCACTCAGGCTGCGAAATAAGGGGTAGACCAGGTCTTGGAGCCGTTATACTTGATAAATATCAGCCTTCATATAAGAAACAACCGTTAATAGCACCAGATACCGAGCATCCATGATCCTGACATAGCTCTGGAACTCTTCAGAAGGATAATTGATCTGGATACGTCAATATCTTCTTGGCTGCACGTTAGTGGATAGACTGAGTCTTCTAACCGTTATACCTGCTAAATATTAGACTACACATGAGAACAACCGTTAATTAGTAATAAATACTGAGGATCATTGATCCTGATACGATCTGGAATACATGCTAAGGATAACTGATCCAGACATATGCTGGGATAACATATCCACAGTGTCAAATTTCTGTGCACTAACAAAGATCAATTGTAATATGTATTTTGTTTATTATGTTTAATGAATTTTGTTGCTTAAATTTCTCTACATAGTTTATTTAATGTAACATTTTTACCTGCCTCATTTTGGTTTGACCCGACCCATCTTCGGTTGACTCGTTTTAGTTTAACCAAACTTTTTCTATGTTAACCTTTTATGACGTCTAATGGCTAAAATTTATGGGTCCGTCACCGCCAATCGAAACTTAGCGGCACCAAACTTCATTCATAACGTAATATAATGTTACTAATAAAAGCAATAATATACTTTAGTTTCGGTTCGCAAAACCAAACAAACTATACATTCTTGAGTAATATATGGATAATGGAGGTCCAACTGTTCTTGATTTTTCATTTATATTCTAGCCCAAAAAGCCCAATAGTTTATTAGAGCATATCCGATTAAAAAACAAGAACATTCGAAACACGTAATGCCAATTGTTGTAATGTGAGATTTTTATTTATCGTGACAATAAATTCATTTTCTATACGATCATACATGTTTAAAATCAAATGGCTGATTTTGTAATTCATTTTTCATGATATCATGATGTGTTTTAGTGTGTTGTGTTGTCCATTGTGTTTTACGTGTATGAGTTTTAGAATTTTTTTTCCAAAAGTTTACAAATGACATACCCATATTAAAGATAAAAAACGATTAATTTTATGACATATAAAAAAGTTACGAACGTTTAAAATTAATGGGAAATTGACATTTAACTTGCATGTGAATGAAAGGAAAACTTTTTATTTTTTTTTTTCCATTCATGCGCTTCTTCTTTTGATTCCCGCTTTACACATGACATTTGATGGTGTCTTCTTAAACTTCCTATGCAAATAAAACTTTCTATTATATCCTAACTCTTGTCACAAACTATACGACTAATTTCCAACAAAACTTATATTTACTAGTAGTTTTTTTGGGTAGTAAGTGACCATTTGTTCGGTATATTAGATAAAATTCAACCTTTTTCTCATAATTAGTAAACCTTTTTCATAATTAGTAAATTTTGTGACTGAAATTTGAATTAGTTAATGCACACAAAATACTACGAAATAAATTGCCCAAGGAAAACAAACTATATAAAAAGCCCTTATAAATTTCTATGAGAGTACTAGATTTAGAACGTATGTGATTCATGAGAATCTCAAAATATATATACAATTAAACTATAGAATTTAAATGATTAAATTAAAAAAAAAAACTATATTTTATCAAATTAAATAGTATTTAGTTCAAATAATATTTTTTAAATGAATATTCATATGAATATGTGGTGCATTATTACACAATTTCTTCATATTCACAAAAAAGACGCACCTAGTGATAATATAAGTTGTAATTATATTTTTAATGGAATATCGAATTTTAACATAAGATAATAAGATTTTTCATTATAAATGACATAAAAATTAGCATGACCCAAACACACTTTTGTATTACAAATTTGAAAGAAATGGATGAAAACTCCATGAATTCATGGAGGTTGAATGATTATGTGAGAATAAAATTGTTATTCCATCATAATTTTTTCTTGTTTTTATCATTTTTTAGAGCTATAAATATCGTTTATTAATTTTACCGCATTCATTTCCTACACTGATAAGTGTTTATAAATTGATCTATTATAAAAAGGTATATATGATTTCATTAAATATATAAATATTTTTATTATGCTGACATAAATCCCGTATATTTTTAATATTTAAAAACTTAAATAATTAGTTATTTGATTAAATGATTGATTAATATGTTTTAATTACACTGACATAAATAATTTCATTGAAAATAGAAAAATAGTATGAGTGGGATATTGTGATTAAAATGAATCTTCAAGTGACATGTGTACCCAGTTATTTTATTTTATTAGAATGCTAGCTTTAGAAACCCGTGTATTACACGGGATAAATTAATGTATAAATTATAATAAATAATTTAATATAAATAAAAAAAGATAATTAAGTATCTTTATATTATGTATACAAATATAGTCGTTTTATATCATCAAATATATTTGAATTTTAAATCGAAAATGGGTTGTTCTACCATCGGTACACAATAATGAAGCAATGCCACTGGAAGCAACTTTTAAAATACTAAGGCCTTTCGATGTGATATATCTATCTAAAGAATTTCACAAAAATGTTATATATTCCATACCCGGCCATAGATAAAAAAAGACAACAAATTTTTTGAACAGCTTTCATATTGTCTCTATTAACACATTATTGTTCAACTATCACAATAGTTTTACAATAAATATAAATAATGGAAAATTTGTCTATTATTTTTAACACTAAATATTTGTAAAAAAAATTAAAAATTTATAGTTTTCTATAATATGAAGATGTTTCGAAAAATTGAATGTTAATGTACTCTTAAAACATAAACTCTTTTATATATACATTTCAATTCTAAAGAAAATATATTTAGACACGTAATTATTATATTAATATTTTTTTATATTGAGTATATTTAGAATATAATTTATTGCATTAATAAATCAATATAGATTGACCAATTAATATAGTATGTTGAATTTATAATCACTACTATATTTAAAACCAAGATTTTTTTTTTCCATCAATAAAAAAGAAATGATTTTGGCGGGAATATGATAGTGAGAGTTAATCACAGAATGTCATGTGCCAGAATTATTATTTTCGTTTATTAGTATAAAGTAGATGTATATTTCTTGGCAGGTCATTTATTTCCATCTTTATAACTACACTAAAAATCACTATATTTTCCCTCTCATTTTTTATTAAATAATACTTTTTATAACTTTACTAGCTTTAGAGCCCGTGTAACACACGAGATGATCTAAATAATTAAGAATGCATTTGTATATAGAAATGTATTACATCTATACTTGTATCATTATACATAAATTGATTTTAGTTATATCACAAAATAATTTTTTTCCAAAAAAAATTAACTTAATAAAAAAAATAATGCACGTGCAAAAACATACTAAAGAACACTTCATCTACTGAAAATTTATTCTCAGTATCATATATGTACAATTGAAAGAAATTTGGTTATGAACTAATTTAGGAGAACACCTTCTCATATAATACTAGTTTTGAGTTACACCTGAAAAAGATTTTGTTAAGTTTGAGGGGCTTCTCGACTTTGCCAATTGACAAACAAAAACAAGTTAACCCGTTTAATTTTGTGAATGTTTTGTGATGTGCTTGAAGTAGTCAAATAATTATTAACTAAAAATAAACTAATCTAGACACTAAGTAATACTCTAGACCCTTAAACTACTAACCGGCAAGTGAACCGGTCGACTCTAGTACAGCTAAGTAAGTCCGGATATCGAACCCACGAGACTCTTCAAATTACAAAACTAACAAATTAGACTCAACTACAAGACACGACTATTTATTAATAATATTTGAGGGGGATTTTAAAACTAATTAATTAAAACTCTAATAATAATTAACTAATGATTACTTTAATTTAACTATTAATAAACTAATTAATATAATAATAAAACAAACCCTAATTATTATAATAATAATAATAAAACATAATCATTACTTATTAATTATTAATTAAACTTAACCCCTAATTAGTTTTAGCTAATAAACAATTTAGAAAACTTGGATTAATTCAGATGATTAAAATAACTACCCAGGCCGGAATCCCCAAAGTTACGGTTATTAATTTAAATGGAAAAACGCAAGTTATGGAACCGGGATCATAAGATAGACCCTTGACAGAAAACTCGAACAGGACCCTTGAATTTCAAGAAGACGCCTATGGATTTCTAACAAGTTTTAAGGCTCACCAGTTTTATATTAAACTTCCTAACGGTTATTTAATCGCTTATGTCTAAGTATCTTTTATGACGAAAACCTACCTTACAGCGCGGAATTCAAAAGATAGCAAAGCAAACCCAATTAATTTAATAGACTAAGCTGACAATCAAATCTAGACGGACTCTTTACGAAGAACTAAATCTAGCAATCCCGACAAGAAAAGATCTATTAATAGCCTATCACTTTACAGCTTTTTAGACTAACAGCTCACTTTTATTTGTTTAATTGATTTTATTGTTTCTATGATCTTAATCAATACACTACTAGAAGAAGAGCTTTTAATGATTAACAATTTATGACTCGCGGCTATTTATGACTCGCAAAGACGTGTGTCATAGAAAAATAGTCATGATTTCTAAAAATTAGAATATTTATGAGTCACTGTTTTGCGAGTCATTAAGCAGGAGTCATAAGATGAAAAAACAAAGATTTATGACTCTCTTTTTTGTGAGTCATTAAACATCAGTCATAAAATAAAATTAAATAAAAGAAAACTTGTCAATCAACCCTTCACCCATCTCGATCCGACCCGTTTCAAAACCCTTCACCTGTTTCAATACCCTTCGGTGTTTCAATCACCCATTTCTCCCTCCCATTTTTCCCTCACAAGACCTCTAAAACACCAGACCACCACCGTAATACTGATCCGGACTGCACCTCCCGACGTCACCCACCAGACCACCACCGTTACCAACATGTTTAAGGACCATACTGTTACCAACCGCCTATTATATATTATTATTATTATCCCCAAGAAAAGAAAAGAAGTCCGGATAAAGATGGGTGGCTTAAAACCCTAATTTGGACCTTAAAACTCCAGCTTTTGATTCAAGCTATATTTAGGTATGTTCAAAGATCAATGGCGTACAGTTTTGCCTTTGTGATTATTAATTTTATACTTTCATATCCCTCGATTATTGCAGATACTGTTTTTGTTAGTTTTTGCCATTTTAATAAGAGTTTTGCTGGAATTTGCAATTTTCTTTCATTGTATACATAATAATAATAACAGTGGTATCATGATGCCAAGGCTTTATTTATAATAAGTAAACTTAAAAAATACACAAGTCTTGATCAGCCTAGACGATTTTCTCATACAAGGCATAATTAATAAACGAGTTTTATTTGAGGCTCGAGCTCGATAAGGCTCGGCTCATTTCGAGCTTTTTATTGTTTCGATCTCGAGTTGCTTGTTAGCAGCTCGGCTCGTTTGCCTGAATAAACCTTTAATGAATCTTTTGACCTAATTTTGTTTGGTTGTTACATTTGCAGGTGTTGTGTATGATGTTGCTGTATAAATGGTAGGGCAATGATGACATCATTAACCCATCAGGTTCAGGTAAATAAACACTTATTTTCTTTGTTTCTATATTTACATATGTATATTACAGGAATAAAATTCTTGTAATTTCTATGATGTTTACTATCTTAATGGGTTTTTTTTATATTTGCCTTTGAAGGGTTCACATGCTGCTGCAAAACCTTTATCTTTGAAGAAGAGGATTCCATCTAATAGTACTTTAGCAGTATTTCCAATTGTTAAGAAAACAGATTTTATATTATTGAACCATAGATCTTGTTTACGGTAAGCACTTTTTCAGAAATTAAACTATCCATATGCCAAATGATGATATAATTTTCTATATTAATGTTGATACAGTGTAAAGGTGCCTCTATCAAATAGGAAATCATTAAAAATATCATCTTCTAAAGGAAACATGCGTATCAAAGTCAACTGGGTCAACAACAAGGTGAGTACTTAATTTCTTAAAACGGAAATTGAACTGCACGCGTTGTTATCATATCTTATCTGAACTTCACACATACTAATCTGCACGCGCGCGCAAATCTTATTTGCGCGCGCACAGATTTTAACTGGACGCGCACGTGCTGATCTGATCTGGGCTTGCGCGCTGTTACAGATCTGCACGCGGGCTGTTCTGATCTGAGCGTTATTATGATCTGCGGGCTGTTATGATCTTGTATTATCATTCAATCATAATTTGTAACTTTGAATATGTTATTCTATAGTGTCCAACTCAACCGGGAAGTATAAAGTGCGGATATTATATCTTAAATTTCTTGAAGGAGATAGTTTGTGACGGACTTGACATACTCGTCAATAACAATGTAAGTGTAATTTACTCTTTTGCTAATTGGTTTGTTTTGATCGAATATGTTTTGACCCGACCAAAACGTCTTTTTTTTCATCTTAGGTTGGTGGAGGCAAAGAGGTATACACGGATGCGGAGCGTGACGCGGTTCGTGAAGAATGGTCAGGCTATGCGGTTCAGTTTGTTTTTCGAGAATGATTACTTGTATTGACTAAACAAATATTTTTTGTAACATTTTGATGTAGAATGCTTAATTAAGAAATGAAATGAAAGGTTTATTTTGTATAATTGTGTTATTAAATTAAATATTAGTGTGCATGATAATAATAATAATAATAATAACAATAATAATAATAATAATAATAATAACAACAATATTAATAAAATAGTAAAATAAATTTTTTTTTAAAAAATAATACCATGACTCGCAAATTTGCGTGTCATAAATTACAGTCATAAAAGCATGTCATAAATGAGAGTCATAAAGTGTAAGTCATAAATGTGAGTAATAAAATGTGAGTCATAAAATGCGAGTCATAAGTTATGACTCGCGAGTGCAAGTCATAATTGATTTATGACTGGGCTATCAATGACTCGCATTTGCAAGTCATCAGTACCCATTTATTGTGAGTCATTAAAAGCCTTTTTTTCTAGTAGTGTTATCAATCATAAACTAGTCAAGAACACACAGTAAATGACCTAACAAAACCCTATCCTATGAAACAATCAACAAGGGCAATGTGAAACAATAAATTCAAGTAAACAAAACCAAGCAATTATACGCATCAACTAAATCAAACTCAACCGTTTACTTAGAACATAATATCCATAACGAAACGAAAATCCAAATAAAATCAAACCGAACTAAGGTTCATCACGACCTAGGCAGTCTATGGAATTTGGCCTAGCATATTAAAATATAAATCAAACAAAACAAATAATAACGAAAACATGGTGAAAGTATAATAAACGGGGAATCGAAAATGATAAAACCCGTAAACTCGAACGTGAACGTGTAGCTCTTCACCGGATGTTCTCTTGCCTTCAAAATCACCAACAAACGCGTAAAATAGCTCCAAGAAATCTCCAAAATCGGCTGGTGGCTTTTCGGCTATGTCAGGTTTAAGTTAAAGGTGTTTAAATAGCGAAAACAAGGCCCGACAATAAACAAAAACGAATTAAAAACCCATCAGCAGCCCCTATGAGCCGCGCTAAGGGCATTTGGCCTTCCCCCTTCGCGCGGCGCGGCGTGCTTCTCCATGGGGGCCGGTCAGACCGGCCCGGTCTGACCGGTTCTCTGTTCTGGTTCTTCCTGACGCGTTCCGGATCTCTGTTTCGGCTCGTTTTTCGCCCTTTTTAATCACGATCAAATCCCGGAACCTACGAAACATAGAAATGTAGTAGTATACAAATCTCGACTAGAAACGAACAAAAACTATTAAAATATTAATTAAAATGAACAAGGGAAACATATATATTTAGCAGTATATCATTTTGCTCCACTTGAGCATAATTTTGTTTGACATGTTTCACGTGCAACATTCTAATCACAATTCTAGGAAAATTCAATGTTGACACAAATGTTTCTAATTTGATAAAAGTTAGAAACATTGATAGGCCTGGAGGTAGCATATCAGAAGTGTTTGTCATTTTTCTTAATTTTTAATAGTCATGGAAAAAATACTCAATGTGCAAAATTCCGAATCTTTTAACTATTTCCAAAAATGTCCTTAAAAATAAATTCGAAACCCTTAAAATTCTAACTTTCATTTGTTTTGCATTTTTAAGTCAAAACTTTGAACTCGTTACAAGTTTGACGATAAATCTATTTGCATTCTCAAAGTTTTAAAATATTCAGAGTTCCTCTTTGTTACCTATAACAAATTTGAGCCAAATGTAGTTAATTTGTACCAAACGATCTATTTACAAACTTTTAACCCGTAACAATGAAATTTTAGTTCCAAAAAAACCCAGAGCAATCCTTGGTAAAAAAACCCAAGAAACTAAATATGATTATATTTGAAATTGATTGGTATATACTATCCTTACAACTTAACATATATATGTATAGTTTACTAATTAACCGAAAAAATAAATAGATAGATTTAAATCATATATTTATAATTTATATTTTTATATGACAATGTACAAAAAAAATAGATAAATGGATTTATTTTTAAAAAATGGATCAACTTTTAAGCATATATTTATAATTTGATGATTAAAAAAATTATTTCGTAAATTGAAAGCATATTAAAGGGTTTTTTTAACAATTTTCAACAATATGCATAGTATAATATGTTAATAATAACATTTAAAATTATATACTTTTCAATATTTAACAAACACGGTTTGTTGTTGATTTTTGAATTTTACCAAGTATGTTGTGAAATATATTCTAACAATGTATAGTAGTACATTATGTAAATATTTATTTTTATAAAAGTGTATAGATTTAATATAAATAGAGGTTAAAGAAAAGTGAATAATTTAATCATGTTATAGATATAATATAAATAGAGTGTAAAATGAAAGTGATTAATTATTTATCTATGACATATAAGTTTTTTTAGGGAAAAAAATTGTAAGAATTAATCACAAACTGACACGTGTCTATAATTATTTTACTTTATTGGAATAAGTAGATTATTGCATTTTCACTCTCCTTCACTCATAACCATTTTCAGCAAATATTAAAAAATTTATAGAGTATGAATAATGTTTTTTCAAATTTACTCAAGAACATTGAACAGTCACATTTTCTCACTTACAACTACTTTGAGCATTCATATCCTTCCTTTAATTTTGTTATGAATGCTTTTTTATAATGTATGAGAGTTTTTAGGGTATTATTATTGGAGATGAGAGAAACTATATATATGAAAAATTAATGTTGACATCCTATAATTTTTTAATATATTTTAAAAGTGGTTCTGAGATAAGAAGAAAGAAAATGTATAAAAATGTATCATTCAGTTGAAAAGTATAGAGAAAAGGTAGTAATTTTTAATGTAATTTTGGATTTACACATATGGAAAAGGATATGAATGCTCCTACAACTACACTCTAAAAAAATAGAGAACTCACTCACATAAATATAGATGACCTGTTGTGAAGGCTCTAACCTATGTGTGCGTTTCCATACAAGGCCAATAAAAAATCTACAAAAATAATTTCAAGAAATGAGATGCGAAAAGATGCAGGTAAGGCGTGCAAATTAGAGTTATGTCCTGCGAACTCTAACAAAAGGAGACTCGTATATAACAAAACTAGGTTTTAGCCCCCTTATAACGATGATTCTTTTACATTTGTCATTTCTAATACCATGAATATGTTTTTTGGATTTTAATTTAATTTATTATAAGGAAATTTGTAATATAATTTGACCTATTTTGATCCATTGATGTTTGTTTATGTTTATTTTTGAATGAAACATTTGTTTAATGTTTTATATTTGTTTGCTTGTGTTCATTTAAGTGTGTTTATTTATATTTGTTTATGTTTGTGTTCGTTTACGTTTGTTCATATCTGTTTTACTTTTGTTTAATTATGTTCATTTACATTCGTTTATGTTCATGAATTTTTCCTTTAAATTTCAAATGAATGAGCATTTTACTCGAGTTTGTATCTGAGAGCATTAAGATAAAAAAACTAAATCAGAAATGCTTTTATAAATCTAAGATAACAGTTAAATATTGTAGGCATAGAATCAAGGTTGGCGTGGTGGTGGTATGAGTGATAAATATGAAAATGGGTTGACCCGGATAGGTTTTATAAATAAAAGAGGAGGTAATGGAAAACCATATATGAACTGGTGGCCGATTAACCAGTGTTCATTTGGCGATTCAGTAGAAAATCCAACAAAGAAGGGGCGGTTGATGTAGATGACGTTGGTGATTGATACATGAGGGAGGAGGTTATCGATGGCGGGTGTTAATCGAAAGTTAACTGGTGATGGAGATGATATACCAGCAATGGAGATGAAAAGGTTTCATAAAATCAATAAGTTGTTATAACCTATTTAAGGGCTATCCGAGTTTGGTGAGACACGTGACCCTTAAAAATTATTGTTTTATGATGAAAGATTTCAAAATAACAAGATGCTATGACCCGTTTAAGGTTTATTCAGGTTTGGTGAGACCATCGATACACTTATTTTTTTTTAACTTAAGCGAGTCAAACGCATAGAATTTCACAATTTAGAATTGACACAATCTGGTGGTGCCATTTGGGGGTGGGGGTTGGGGGGGGGGGGGTTCTGAAACCGGCACCTATATTTTTTAGTAGTAAATTATTTAGATCCATCTGTTTTGAATAGGTTAATAGTCGATTAATCGGTATTACCGTTAAGATACAAACTAGCTATTTTCACAGTTATAAAACTTCTATATAGCTGCTTTATGGCTGTTTAAAATTGGTTTTTCATCATTTGACCCACCTAAGTTACTACTTACTATATATATGTGTAGGGTGTTTAAGGTTTTTCTACACTAATTCTTTAGCTTAAAAAACGCTTAAAAGCCAAAAAACACTCAATAATCTCAAGCTTCAAAACGCTCTAAAATAGCATAATCTCAAAGTTCCATGGGTGGTGCTTCCTCTTGTGAACCAACCGTTTTTCAAAGCATTCCAATTTCAAGAATGGGGAACCCTTAACCTTTTGCAAATTCGATTTGTGTTATTTGTCGGATAGTTTTAAAAAGAGCTTGCTGTAAGACATGTCAAACATTTCATAGACCCACTTCCAAATCCACTCTGAAATCTCTTGTGGTAAAGCATTGCAAGGTGATGAAAAATAACCCGGCTCATGATGAAGCAAAAATGTCAAACTAGGGAGGTATTTGGAAGTTGAACCATGAGACAATTCATGAAAGTTTTGCCGAGTTTGTTATTCAAAAGGGCTGTCGTTTGAAAAATTAGACAACTCGCGGTTGACGAGAACAATTCAAAAAATGATCCAACATGGTTATAAGCACATAAGTCGTACCACCATTATAAATGATTATTGAAATAAATGGAAAACAGTTAAAAATAAATTAGTTATTGTGAAAGGCCCAGTTCCGGGTGTCCTACATTTGACGTTGGATTTACTCATAAACACAGTTCTTACAATCAGAGTTAATTAAAACTTTCGCGGAAAAATTAGCTTAAACCATTCGTTACAAAACATTAAATATTTTCTTTGATACTATAACACAAAACATTATATTTAAAACATCATTTCTTCTATCTTCAGATGCCAACAGTTCAATCCATGCCATGTACCATCCTCATGCTAACTCTTTGGTCAAATCACCTGCGTGCATACTAAAAGTCAGCTACGCTGAGTGAGTTCTAGTTAATCAAGCAACTTATCATACAACCACTACATGCATTATATACGTATCCGAAGACACATAGCCCACTATCTAACCTGCTCACCTTACCACTTAACCTCTTATTTACCCCTACAGCTTAGCCACTTGAATAACGAATCACGTTATGCCACTTTAATAACGAATAACGTTATGCCATTTTGCCACTTTAATAACGAATAACGTTATGCCACTTTGCCACTTTTACACTCTTACTAGACCCCTATCCACCTCTATCTCACTCTATCTCTACTTATCTATAGCCCACTTCCTATCAGTGCATTATTTACATAATAAGTAAGTCACATCATAGCAATCATACACACTAAAAACCACTACGCAACCACTACCATTGGCGATACGTGCAATATCCGAAGATCGTTCACGCATCGACAAGCATTATATAATAGCTACATCGTATATCATCTATAGCATACACTTACCACTTAAGGTAAGTGTATTCACACTTCACATCGAGTATGCACACAGCCCCGAAAACATAACAAGGAAAATGGGGCTAGAAACTCACCTGAACTCGGTTACTTCTTCCGCTAAAGGTTATTCCTTCTTGAGTTGTGCGCGACTAACTGTTTAACGAATGCAATATTAAATACCGCTCTAATCATCCTCATGCTACTTACTTAGTCTTACACGTCTGAGCCGGTTTTACTTCGTTAAATCATTACCCGGTTAGTTAATCGCTACTCGTTAACCTTTTAAAAGTATCTTTCATGTATTATTAAAGTTCAATGGCTAATATGTAATTAAACCATTTTATCACAAGTCCAGGGACCTTTCTGTCATTCTTACAAAGTCTAATTCGTTATTCGTTCTTTAACGAATCAGGCTCATTCGTCTCCTCTTGACGAATCCGTCATCTCATAACGAATTGGTCTTTAACGAACTGGTCTCTTTATAACGAACTGAATTATAACGAACTGCTTAACGAACGAGACTAGTTCATTATTCTTCCCTTAACGAACTGACACGCGAACTGCCTCTAATTCGTTATTTCCTCTTAACGAAATGGAGTAACGAATTGCCTTCTAGTTTGTTAAGTCACCGCTAACGAACTAGGCTTAGGTCAGACTGTAAGGCCCCGAACCCGGTGACCCTACTTTAGCGTCGGATTTACTCATAAACACAGTTCTTCAAATCAGAGTTTATTAAAACTTTTCGCGGAATATAAAACATTAATCATTTGTTACAAAACATTAAATCTTTTCTTTGATACCATAACACAAAACTTTATATTTAAAACATCTTTACTTCTTTCTTCAGATGCCAGCCGTTCAATCCATGCCGTGTGTCAACCTCATGCTAACTCTATAATCAGCTCACCTGCGTGCATACTAAAAGTCAGCTACGCTGAGTGAGTTCTAGTTAATCAGGCAACATACAATCTATTCTCATATATTACTTCCCGTATCCGAAGACACATATTACTACCTTAACCTTGTATAAATATCCATAGGAGGATCGTCACGTAATATCTATTAAAAGAACCATTACCATTACCCTACCATATATATGCTTTCCATAGGAGGAACACTATACTATCCATAGAAGGAACACTTTACTATCCATAAAAGGAACACTATACCTTCCATAAAAGGAACACTATACTTTCCATAAAAGGAACACTATACCTTCCATAAAAGGAACACTATACTTTCATAAAAGGAACACTATACCTTCCATAAAAGGAACACTATACTTTATTATTTAATATCCATGTAAGGAGCTAGTTACTTCCCTTGACGATACGTGCAATATCCGAAGATCGTTCGCGTACCGTCAAGCAATCATTCATATCGATCACATATACCATACACGGCATACACATAAAATTATATCCTTTCGTTCATACTTCCTTACTTTCTTTTGTATTATCTTACTTTCATATCTTACGTTATAAAGAGCATTACGCCCTACATTCCTCGAGTATTACTAGGGCTCGATACCCTCTTCGTAACCATACAACCATACGTATCATTTCTTTCTTCTACTATCTCTATCATATTCATACACATAAACCTACATAACATACTTACCTTATTCTTAACACTGCAACCTGACCGTACGTGCAATATCCGAAGATCGTTCACGTACCATCGAGCAATCATTCATATCTTTCACACATATTACATATGACATACACTTATCACTTAGGATAAATGTATTAACAACACATCGAGTATGCACACAGCCCCGAAAACATAACAAGGAATGGGGCTAGAAACTCACCTGAATTCTGCTTCTTTTTCTGATAGCTGTAAATCCCTTCCTTAACTGAGCTCGGCTGACTGTACAAGTTACACGTATCAATACTCGTCTGATCTAATCTGGTGGCCTAGTATTAGCTTACTTTAACTTATCACTTTTAATTCATTTTCTAATCGAACTTGGCTTTAGGCGAAGTTAAACCTTAGGCGAACTTGGCTTCAGGCGAAGTTAAACCTTAGGCGAACTTGGCTTCAGGCGAAGTTAAACCTTAGGCGAACTTGGCTTCAGGCGAAGTTACCATCAGGCGAACTTAACCTTACAGCGAAGTTGCCATCAGGCGAACTTAACTTTACAGCGAAGTTGCCATCAGGCGAACTTAGCTTGCAGGCGAAGTTCATCAGGCGAACTTAGCTTGCAGGCGAAGTTCGTCGCGTTGAAGGCGAAGTTGCCCAGATGAAGGCGAAGTTGCCCAGACAGCCGCTGTTCGGTTTCTTTCCAGCATTTTGAGCGATTTTAACACCCTTGCTATGGTTCAATATCACCCACTACGCTTCCCGACCATTTTCGGTCACTTAAACACTAAAATGCTTGGATCTTTAAACTTCAAAGATCAAGAATCATACCTTTTTGGGCTTGTTTGGATCTCCTTTAACTTGTTAACGCAACTAGTCGCCCTCTCTCACTCTCGGATCAGTCCGATTCTTCCCTTGGCTCGGCCCGGTTCCGGCGAAGTTAGTGTATGTGTGTGTGGAGTGTGCTTGGATAAAGATAGAATGAAGATATTTTGGGGTGTTAGGGTATTTATATCCCTGAGATCCCATGGACCTAAGGCCCATTCTCATTTAACCCATCCTAATTAATCCAAGTCCACAACCCACATCCATTACCCAACACTAGCCCGACCCATACCAACTCCTATTCTATTATTTATTTCCTGATAACCCGGGTAAACTTTCTCTCTATTATTAAGTAATATAATTAATATTACTTGGAAATTTCGGGATGTTACAAGTCTTCCCTCCTTAAAGAGGTTTCGTCCCCGAAACCTAACTTATTTCCTATAAAAGGAAAGTTTCTTATATTTACACGTTTTATTGAATCGCCTTCGTTTTCTGAGTTACTCTTCTTACTTCCGACTTTGCAGTCATCGAATGGTGGTCATGTGTATTAGCTATTTAAGGTAGCTTGTCCATGAAGCCTTCGATGTACCAAGTCTCATTTCAATCTTCAAGAGGCTTTGTCTTATATCATATTAAATGCTAAAGCCTAAGTCGACACTCTATCACAACCCAACAATTTATCATGACTAACATGCATTCAGACAATTCGTACCATAATTAATAAACACCAGTCAAGACTTCAACATAAAACAACACGCATCGAGTCATTAATAAGTTACACAGATTTAATACTTATGGCTAGCATCTAGCCTTCTTGAATGTCTTCTCTAAGCATACGGAGGAATCTGTTAAACCTCAAGCACTCTTCTCTCCTTCATGTCCTCCCTTTGGCTTCTTACAATCCCTTGCTAGGTGCCCACGTCCTCCACAGTTGTGACACCTATGGTAATCATCACATTCCCAAGAGGAATGTCCTGCTCTTCCACACCTGTAGCAAACACCTAATCCCTTTCTGCACTCTCCGGGGTGTCTCTTCCCACATTTTTCACAAGCAGTGAACCCCTCTTGCCTTGCCTTCTTTTTGCGTGGATCCACTTCATTGGCTTCCTCTGGTTCTGGGGTTGGGTTCTTTTTCTTCGGTTCCATCTTCTCCCCTTCACAGTTGGCAAGGTCCTCATAAATCATCTCGGCCAATTCCACGGCCGAGTCAAATGTTGCGGGCTTACTGGACTTAACCAAAGTGCGAACATTCCGTGGAAGTCCCCTTACGTAACACTTGATCCTTTTAGCTTCGGTGTTCACCATGTCAGGTACCAACCTAGACATGCGGTTGAATTCAGTAGTATACTCCCGTTGTGTCATCTCTCCCGCTTTCAAATTCAGAAACTTCATCTCCACTCTTTCATCTCCACTCTTTCAACTTCTGTATCAGCGCAGAACCTCTTCATCACCATGTCCTTTAGGTCATTCCAGCTCATCGCCTTGATCTCTTCACGGGTCTTCCTCTGCTCCACACTCTCCCACCAATACATAGCCTCATCTTCAAAAGATTGAGTGGCATAACCGACAGCTTGGTCAGGACGGCACTCGCTAATGCGGATAACCTTATCCATGGCGGTTATCCACTGAAGAGTAGCGATTGCGTCTCCTAAACCAGTCAGCTTAGGCGGGTCACAACCTTTGAAGGACTTATAGTTGCAACCGCCTCGGCCCCTCTTCCTATCATCATCTTTCACAGACTTTACCTCACTCGAGTCACCCCTTTCCCTCTCGTCATCCTTTCTATTATTACCACCTGCCCCTTCAACGGTTCGTTCACGGCTTCCAGCAGATCCTTCGGGATTCAGGTTCTTCACAGCAGCAACTACAGCTTGAACAATGGCTGCTTGAACTGCAGGGCTAAGTTGAACTTCTTCGTTGTTGTTCTGGTCTCCTCCTGCGGCGCTCCCTTCATCTTCGGTGTGGGAAGCTTCTTCTGCCGAGGGTTGCCGGACAAGACGAGGCCTGCCACGACGTCCAGTGCGACCCCCAGTTCCCACAACTTCTCCAGCTCCAGCCATCAGTATTCTTAAAGGGACAACACAAACATCATCACTCAAGGAACTATTTAGTACAAGGATAGCAAGGCTAACAGGTAATAACAGTGGCCAGCTGTGACTAGCTGATCACGTTGCTTTCCGTGTCCCATTCGCTTCCCTTTATGAGTCTATTTGTGCTGGTTCTACTTAAGCAGTTAGTCAAATCAAACAATCAATTACCTCTATCCTTATCGTTCACGTATCTTTTCTTTCTCATTAACATATATCATTTAATCATACACCTTACCTTTACTGATTTTTGCTTGAGCGACACATGGCATTCTTGAACTGGCATCTTCTTTCTTTTCTTACTTAAATCCCATTCTCTGTTCGAGTCTAAGCATGTAGGATGCTTAAATCTCTCGAACTTATGCTCTGATATTAACTTGTAAGGCCCCGAACCCGGTGACCCTACTTTAGCGTCGGATTTACTTATAAACACAGTTCTTCAAATCAGAGTTTATTAAAACTTTTCGCGGAATATAAAACATTAATCATTTGTTACAAAACATTAAATCTTTTCTTTGATACCATAACACAAAACTTTATATTTAAAACATCTTTACTTCTTTCTTCAGATGCCAGCCGTTCAATCCATGCCGTGTGTCAACCTCATGCTAACTCTATAATCAGCTCACCTGCGTGCATACTAAAAGTCAGCTACGCTGAGTGAGTTCTAGTTAATCAGGCAACATACAATCTATTCTCATATATTACTTCCCGTATCCGAAGACACATATTACTACCTTAACCTTGTATAAATATCCATAGGAGGATCGTCACGTAATATCTATTAAAAGAACCATTACCATTACCCTACCATATATATGCTTTCCATAGGAGGAACACTATACTATCCATAGAAGGAACACTTTACTATCCATAAAAGGAACACTATACCTTCCATAAAAGGAACACTATACCTTCCATAAAAGGAACACTATACTTTCCATAAAAGGAACACTATACCTTCCATAAAAGGAACACTATACTTTCATAAAAGAAACACTATACCTTCCATAAAAGGAACACTATACTTTATTATTTAATATCTATGTAAGGAGCTAGTTACTTCCCTTGACGATACGTGCAATATCCGAAGATCGTTCGCGTACCGTCAAGCAATCATTCATATCGATCACATATACCATACACGGCATACACATAAAATTATATCCTTTCGTTCATACTTCCTTACTTTCTTTTGTATTATCTTACTTTCATATCTTACGTTATAAAGAGCATTACGCCCTACATTCCTCGAGTATTACTAGGGCTCGATACCCTCTTCGTAACCATACAACCATACGTATCATTTCTTTCTTCTACTATCTCTATCATATTCATACACATAAACCTACATAACATACTTACCTTATTCTTAACGCTGCAACCTGACCGTACGTGCAATATCCGAAGATCGTTCACGTACCATCAAGCAATCATTCATATCTTTCACACATATTACATATGACATACACTTAACACTTAGGATAAATGTATTAACAACACATCGAGTATGCACACAGCCCCGAAAACATAACAAGGAATGGGGCTAGAAACTCACCTGAATTCTGCTTCTTTTTCTGATAGCTGTAAATCCCTTCCTTAACTGAGCTCGGCTGACTGTACAAGTTACACGTATCAATACTCGTCTGATCTAATCTGGTGGCCTAGTATTAGCTTACTTTAACTTATCACTTTTAATTCATTTTCTAATCGAACTTGGCTTTAGGCGAAGTTAAACCTTAGGCGAACTTGGCTTCAGGCGAAGTTAAACCTTAGGCGAACTTGGCTTCAGGCGAAGTTAAACCTTAGGCGAACTTGGCTTCAGGCGAAGTTACCATCAGGCGAACTTAACCTTACAGCGAAGTTGCCATCAGGCGAACTTAACTTTACAGCGAAGTTGCCATCAGGCGAACTTAGCTTGCAGGCGAAGTTCATCAGGCGAACTTAGCTTGCAGGCGAAGTTCGTCGCGTTGAAGGCGAAGTTGCCCAGATGAAGGCGAAGTTGCCCAGACAGCCGCTGTTCGGTTTCTTTCCAGCATTTTGAGCGATTTTAACACCCTTGCTATGGTTCAATATCACCCACTACGCTTCCCGACCATTTTCGGTCACTTAAACACTAAAAAGCTTGGATCTTTAAACTTCAAAGATCAAGAATCATACCTTTTTGGGCTTGTTTGGATCTCCTTTAACTTGTTAACGCAACTAGTCGCCCTCTCTCACTCTCGGATCAGTCCGATTCTTCCCTTGGCTCGGCCCGGTTCCGGCGAAGTTAGTGTATGTGTGTGTGGAGTGTGCTTGGATAAAGATAGAATGAAGATATTTTGGGGTGTTAGGGTATTTATATCCCTGAGATCCCATGGACCTAAGGCCCATTCTCATTTAACCCATCCTAATTAATCCAAGTCCACAACCCACATCCATTACCCAACACTAGCCCGACCCATACCAACTCCTATTCTATTATTTATTTCCTGATAACCCGGGTAAACTTTCTCTCTATTATTAAGTAATATAATTAATATTACTTGGAAATTTCGGGATGTTACACAGACTGTCAGAATATTCTGACATCCTCGTACACACATTCTCCGGCGTCGCCATTGCCGGATTAACGGGATCTCGCCGGAAAAGTGAGATCTAGCTTGTTTCACCACCATTTTCACCATTTTTCGTCCCGTTCGATCAAGATCTGAGCTAGGGTGATCCCTAAGCTCATCTTAGGTTCGGTTTATACCCGATTCCACCCGGATCTCGTGACTTCAACGGTTTAACGGTGTCGGCTAGTCGTTTCGTGACTAAATCTAATGGGTTTGGAACTCTACAACATCATATCATTACCTCGGGTCGGAAATCGGTTCTTCTTCTATGATTCGGCTAGAGAGAGAGCTTAAGTGTGTGTTTTGGGTGGTGTATGAAATAGTGTAAATGAATGATTTAGGCATAATGAAGGTATTTATATGATGGGTCATGGGCTTGAGCCCATGGTCTATCTTCCTTCCTTTCTAACCCAAGTCCATTACCCATATTACTTAACCCAACACAAGCCCGACTCACAATAACTCCTTCTTTACTCATTAATTCTCCACTAACCCGAGTAAACTTTCCCACCAATATCAAATAATATAATTAATATTATTTTAGAAATTTCGGGATGTTACATATTGGTTTTGAAAATTTTTAAAACCAATGTTAACTTAACTACTCATAGTTGGTTGGCTCTACGTGGTTTACCAGAATCGTACATTTGCGATGCTGCACATTGGGTTAACCTGATATGTGACAAATAATGAAAGGTACGATTGCATTTGAATTATTTGAATATCCACACAGTGTTGATATTTTATTTTATATTTTGGAAATGTTATATATCTAATTAATATGCAACATGAAAACTTTAATTATGCATGCTTTTTCCACACTTTTTTTACCATGCATACAATTTTGGCCCATCAACTTTAAGTTTCTCATACATTTGTTTTTAGCTCACAACTTTTGTTTCACAAGTTTTCCATATATACCTTTTTGACACCTCAACGTTAAGTTTCGTATATATGCGTGTTTTACTCTCAGCTTTTGTTTCATAAGTTTCACATATTTATGTTTTTGGCTTCTCAATTTTTGTTTCACATATATATATTTTGGCCCCTCAACTTTGGTATTAAAACTTTTGTCACACAAAATCAAACTGATACCTACTGACTTCCAGCCACATTCTCACCGCAACGCACAATAGCTCCCGAACATGCACACAAGTTTTACATATATACTTTTTGGCCCTCAGCTTTTGTTTTACTTATTTAGTTTTTGGCCCATCAACTTTGATAATGAAACTATTGTCCTTTCAACTTACATATTTACCTTTTGGCCCATCAACTTTGATAATGAAACTTTTTCAACGAAACTTTTACCGTAATGAATCGAATCGATGCCGACCAGTGGCGAAGCTTGGGCTTCGTCACAACGATGACCGAAGTCACGGACCCAAAAATTTCCGGGTCGATGATTTGGTTTGTGTCGGTGGTTCGGTTAGGGTCGGATCAAACAATATGAAATCTATATATCTAATATTTTTTTTCATTCATTCAAACGATTGTTCTTACAATTATAAAAACTAGATAACTTTTTAACCAACAAGACCTAAAATATTTATATTAATGCGAGAGTCAAGAGGAAAGTGAGTACCTTAGAAGAAGGATTACAAAGCAGCTCGACGACCTTTATGAATTTTGAATTCCTCAATTATGGATTCCGAATCAAATGTTTCATCAATTTTTTTCTATGTAAACGACCAACCTATTCGCGAGATACTCATCTAACATCTTATTGTGAAGGCGATTCTTGAATATTTTCATTGCTGAATCACCATGATTCACTTCATTAACATTTGACTATAGTTGTGGAGCTTCTGAATCACTATGATTTTTTGTTAATTTACTTGGTTAAGATCCACATCATTAGTACTTGATTGTGGTTGTTGTGGAGCTTCATAAAGTAACCGGCTCACTAGTTGAAACTCTGTTACGTTTACTCGTTTGTTCATCATCCGTTTATTTGAAAAATGAATATATGATATCTTGTTTTTTCATGATTTACCTAATTAAGAAGATTCAATAGGGTGAGTTAAAGTAAAATTTAACCATACGATACTAATTACAAGCTTAGTTGATCAGTTTCCTCAAATATCAAATTCCACAATTACAAGCCCTAATTTTAGAATCCTTAAACATTAATTATATTAATGCAATACAATGTTTAACAACAACACAAAGATAAACTATTACCTTGTTGATAGGACTGAGCAACGGGGCGGTGGACAATGGATGGTAGTGGTCGTGGCCTGTGGTGGTCTCCGGTCCGGTAGGAACAGCCGAACATGTTACATGGGCACAAGTGAGTTTTTATAAAAATCCAAACCCTAATCAGTAATCAATCCCCGTTCTTTTTTTATGTTTAGTTTAAACAAGTTTTTATTTTCACAAATAGCCCCTTCAATGTTGAGTTTTATAAAAGCAAAGCTTTTTACTATATTTTGTAACTTTTGTTTATAAAAACTACAAGCTTTTATGAAAAAAACAATCGATGGGGTATTATGTTAAAAAAAATCCGTGGTGACCGGTAGCATTTTGGAAAAGTACATCGGGGGTGACCACACTTAATACCTATAAAAATTTGCAGAAAAATCGTGAAATTTACCCTACTAACGAAGAAAACAACAGTGAACAACAGTGACTGGGCCACCCCGAGTCCCCAAAGAGTTGTGCCCCTAATTGTCGGCTGACTTCCCGCAGTGTACCCGTCATCACAATACACGATAGATTTCGAACATGTAATGCTTTCAACTCCGCCACAAAACTTTTAAATTTGTATTACGTGTTAATACAATTTTTAAGTTACAACACAAAATTATTTAATATATTTGCAAAGCGCCTCAAATATTACAAGCACAATTCAAAATTTAAGTTAAAATATGAATTAATTTGTGACGGTGTTTCTTTTCATGATGGATGTGTAGCACACATAATTAATTTGATTGTAAAAGACGGACTAGCCGTTAAGAAATGAGTAGTTTAATGGATTATGGATGATTTAAAAAAAATGTTATGGGATGTTATTCAGGGTTACATGAGATAGATATACAGTACAAAAATATAGTTTTTTTTTTTACAAGAAACGGATTCTTGCTTTTTAAGTCCAAACTGAGATGTACTTACTAGATGGAATTTCATGTGAAATCTTTTTGATAGCACCTAAAGCATTAAAAAATGGAAAGAAGAGAAGTTCCTAAATGTTCCAGGATGAACTTGTTAATTTTGGGCTTCATAGATTTTTTACTTCGGCATGGGGCAAATATTCATATATTTGTGCGATTTTTCTGTAAGTAGTAAGAAGCTATACTAAATATTTATTCGGAGTATCTCACTAGTCTTTTGGTACTCTATTAATTACTTTTTATGTGTGATTCATTAAAAATTTTGAATTTGTGGCTGACATATATGAGAAAAATACGGTTCAAACTTCAAACACCAACATTTATAATTTGTTTGCTTCGTCATTGTAGATCCAACTATAACTTTTTTTTTGTTAAAGATTTGAAAAACAATGTTTGGGTAATACCCCAAATTGTGATCTCGATATGTATGGTGGAACCGATTTATTATCCACTACGTGCCCAGAAGATTTGGTAGAAAATGATAATTTAGCTTGGTAGAAAGAAAGAGAACCACTACGACCCTTGCTTTACTAGTCGTCCAAACTTTTACGATAACTTCGGAGTCCACATTTTCTTTTGGTGGTAGGATTTTAATTGATTCGTAGAACGAGGCACACTCCAACGTCGATGTAAACGCAATGGAACGTGTAAAACTTGTTAGAAGTCTTGGAGGCGAAGTCTTTGTGGAAGAAGAAATACATGAAGAGGTAGACTAGCCTTGAATCGTAGGAGAGCCGATTTATGATGTGAGTGGCTGCTAGAACACATTCTCCCCAAATCTACTTGGTAGATTAGCCCTGAATCTTAATCTTAAGGCCCTCTTCGTTTCCAATAGGTGTTGATGCTTTCGTTCCACTAGTACTACACCATTCTCATGGTTCCCAACACTATACCCCTTAGCATAGAAATCAAGCATGTTGTTGGACATGATATCTCAATTATCACATCTTATTCTTTTTATGTTCTTTTCATATCGGATTGGCACCATTATATGAAAACCAATTAAACGCTTCATATTTGTGTTTGAGAAGGAAAACAATATGACTCAACTAAAATCAGCAACTACTGTCAGGAAATAACATGCTCGTGTAAAGAGGGTGTGCGATATTCCCCCTTCAAATTATCACAATGTATAAGTTCAAACAAGCATTTGTTATTGTAGTAAGGACCGCTAATTGAAAACGATTGACAAATTTTGCTTTAACACAAGAATCACAAAACCTTTCATATTTGAAAGGTACATATTAATTGTTACCTTCATCACCTCTTTCTAGGTTCCTATCGACCCCATCTTGCATAGAGCTTTGAAGTTTTATTATTTAGATAAGAAAATATTTCCGGACTTATCTTTGTACATAGGATATAATCTCCCGTTAAACTCCACATATAAAATTAATGAAGCCAACACAAATTCTCATGAAATTTCATAAATATCTATAAGTAACTAGTGACTAGATTTCCACTTCGAAGTCAAGTATATATAAAAACATGTACTTATTACTTCAAACTAACACTTGGCGCGAATAAACTTTAAATAAACTATATGCCTCAACAAAGTTGTATTTGCAACATCACTTTATTGTTCACCTTCTTATTTTATTTTATTTTATTTTAAAAAATCTACCATCATTATGTTATATACGCACTATTGATGGCTCTAGACTTATTCAACTTTACAAATAAAAGAAATGTAGATTTATTTGTTCGCTAGATAACACACGGATCGACATGCCAAATATTGCACAGGATGAAGGGTGTGCATAACGTGTATTAGATGTGTGTGTATGTATATGTGGTGAAGCAGGAGAATATATATTATATATATCGAATGGTGGATGGTGGTTGTTTTCAGATAGACAGTGATGGTGGCTGTTGGGTTATAGTTTTTTTCCAAAAGATGCCTGAAAAAAGAGAGATTTTTAGGGAATATATTTGGTTTCCTCTCGTGATGTGCATTATCAACAAATTTTAATTTCTCCATCAATTCCTTAACTCGATCCCATATTCCATCCAAGTTTTCCTTTTTACTGTACGTCGACTTTGTCAGCACTCACGTTCCAAGCATAATATTATTAACTAATTAGTCCCATTAAAGTTACATAATTACCATCAAACTTATCATGAATTACTATCCTAAAAAGAGAATAAGCGTTATAAGATGTTCAAAACCGAAAAACTCGAATTTGGAGCCCGAATTTAAGAGATACGACCCCGAAACTTCTCTTGTGTGGATCTTACTGTAGTGTACCCCTTGTCAGTTGTCGGGCTTCGGAACACCGGGTATGTTGCTAGTTAGACCGTGTTAAAGTCAGAATCCGGAAAAACAACTAAGTATGAGAAGGCATGTGCCGAGAATCAACACGCATTCATTACTTTTGCTTTTGATTCATTTGGGTCCTTTGCACCCTATGCTGCTACATTTTTAAAAAGAGTTCATCGGGTCGTGCACCGTAACATATCGACGTCGAAGAACTATAATTTTGTTTTAGGTAAGATCGGATTTGCTATTCAAAAGGAAATGACGACACAACATGTTGTCCGCTTACCTTTCTCTCTATTGTCATTGTTTTATATTATAATTGAATCTTTTTGTGTTAAAAAAGCTTACAATAATTCTTAGAATTCAAAAGAATTGAAAAACTATCTTGGTGTATGATATTCTTGGTGTATTTTATAACTAAATTCGTGATTATATATATATATATATATAATGAAAAGGATAATAATAAAACCAACAAATAAATGATAATCAGAAAACGTTAATGATTATCTTAAGGGAAAATTCCTTAAATAACCTTTTGAGGAGAGTGAAAGTGGGAAATAGCCCAAAAACCCTACATATTCCCAAAATAGCCCATTAAATTTGGATTGAGCCGACGAGATCTGAAGAAATCTTTAAACCAATAGAAATCTGACACGTATAATATTTTTTGAAAATCCGACGAGTTATTTGAAAATGTTGGGGGACCATTCCATATTTTTCACTAAATGTTCTTCTAACAAAACAGTATTGTCCGATGGTTTAATAATGTTTCCTAACAGATCCCTTCAAATTCCAAACAGTTGGGAAATTGTGTCTTTAAACTCAGTCTTTCAAGACGCATTTGGGGTAACTTTGTACCAAGAAGGCCATAATTTATGTAAATATTGAGGGACTCGCTTATATTTCTTCACTAAATCTTATTCTTAAAGGTTTTATTGTCAGACAGTTTATTAAGTTTTCCTATCTGACCCCTACAAGTTTTAAACATATGGAAAAATGTGTCTTTAAATTTTGTCTTTCAAGACACATATTTGGTAAATTTGTACTATCGGGACCATAATTTTGAAAATATTGAGGTAGCCGTTCATATTTCTTCACTAAATCTTATTATTAAAAGTTGTCTTGCCAGACGGTTTATTAAGGATTCCTAACTGACCCCTACAAGTTTTAAACACATGGAAAAATGTGTCTTTCAACTTTGTCTTTCAAGACACAAATTTGTTATATTTGTACTAAGGAGACGATATTTTAGTTAAACTCTTACGGGTCTGTCCATATTTTACATTATATGTATAGTTTCTTCTTCCTCAAAAATTCACCTCTCTTCCACAATCAACTCTAACACTTGTTCTTGAATCAAAACCATGAAGTTTAAGAGTGGAGATCATGTGAAGGTTATGAATATTGGTCTCGGGTTCATTGGTTCCTATTACGACGACAATACAATCTGAACGTTCGGAAACGAGTATATTGTTCAGTTCCGCACGCTGCTCGAAAATGATGAGTTCGGTCCTCTTCAAGAATTCGTGAAGGCCTAAAAAATTCGGCCAAAACCTGCATCTGTGGAGGTGAGTAGTTTCCGTTTGGGTGAGATGGTCGATATATATACTAATGACGGATGGTGGACGGGAAGAATTATTAGCAAATTTGGCGAGAGTGAGCATATTCATTGGATGATCATGTCGGAGTAGACGGAATCACATAAAATCTTGTCGGTGTGACAGATTATTAATTAATATCGTAGGTGTGGACTAGATTTCAACACATATGAAATAAACTACTAGCTCGTCTTCTTGGTACAAATTCACCCCAAATGCATCTTGAAAGACAGAGTTTAAATGTACAATTTCCCAAATTTTTGGAATTTAAAGGGATTTGGTAGGAAACATTATTAAACCGTTGGACAAGACTGTTTTATTACAAGAACATTTAGTGAAAAATATGGACTGGTCCCCTAACATTTTCAAACAACTCTTCGGATTTTCAAAAAAAAATTACACTTGTCAAATTTCTATTGGTTTAAAGATTCGTCAGATGTCGTTGCTTCAGTCCAAATTTAGTGGGCTATTTTGGGAATTTGTAGGGATTTTGGGTTATTTCTCACTTTCTCTCTCCTCAAAAGGATTATTTAAGGAATTTTCCCCTATCTTAATAATCAAACTGAAAATCAAATAATATTTCTAACTTGGTAAATAAAAATGCGGTTGTGCCAAATTCCGCGTTTTAATGACTCATAAGTTATTTAGGGTCAAGGTATTCTAAAAATGAAGACAAAAAAAAATGATAAGAAGAATTTGTAGTAAAAAAAACTCTCTTAAAAATAAAAAATAAATAAAAAATATCATAACTTAAAATTTAATTAAAAAAATAAAAATTAAAAACACAATAATGTTGTCTTCCTTGTTTTAAAAAAAAAGAAACATTTTTGAGGAAAAGTAATCAGTGTTTCTTTTTATTTATCATTGTGATTTTTGTTTATTTTTTTCATTGATTGTGTTATTTTCCTTTACATTTTTTTCTTGATATTGTGTTATATTACTCAACACCGTGTTATATTTAGTTCAGTATTGTACTATATTTTGCAATCTATTGTGTCTTTTTTATTCATTATTGTGTTTTTTGTTTATTTTCGTCATTGTTTTTTTCTTGATATTGTGTTTTTCCGTCGTTTATTTAATTATTTAATTTTTGGAACAATAAGGGGGGGAGGGGCATTTTAGTTGTTTTTTTTTTGTTTTTTTTTATATTTTAAGTTATGATTCTTTTTTTACTTTTTTGAATTTTTTTTATGTTATTTTTTTTCCTTTTATCATAAATCTTTCTCACATTTCTTATTTTTATCTCCATTTACATTTTAACTTTTCCTAGTTTATTTATTCCTACATTTTTACCCAATAATTTCCTTATTTTTCTTTGCAATTAAATTTTTTCTCGTATGTTAATTTTGATTGGTATTTTTAGGATTTGCGGGAAAATTAAAACACTTCAATTTTAGGTAATTTAAAAATATTTAAGACAATGTACAACTATAATGCATGTAGAAAAAGGGTAATATAGTCTTCAAGTAAAAATATCTAACATTAATTTAATATATTTATAATTTTTCACCTTTAACTTTAGTTATCTTTTGATAAATTAAAAACCACTTGCCGCCCTCATCTTTAAATATGTATTTGTTTTTATTTTAACTTTAAACAAACTTCTCTCACACATGATTTTTAAACGACCATAAATTTTTTATACATCCCTATTTTATTAAAAAACTTACACTATAAAAACGAATATTTCATTCTCTTTAATTTGAGTGTAATATTGTTGTAGTTTTTTTCAATTAAAAAATAACATGTTACATATGGGTGTTCGTGTTCCGGTTTTGAATGTTTTTAAATTAAACCTATGAACCAAACCGCTAGTAACATTTTTTTGTCATCAAAAATCAAAATTGAAGCGTTAAAAATTGAAACCGAAAGTTAAAGAAAACACCAACGTGAATCCTAACCAATGCCCGGTTAAAACGGTTTTAAGGTTACAAACCGAAAAATTAGCACCAATTATTGTTATGTGACTACCCGGATTTGTATTCAAACACCTGTTGCATCACGTGAGCAACCGTCTAGTTTGTATAAAAAATAAATCAATAAATAAACGCATTTGTGTGCAATAATATAGAGTTCTGGAAATAAATTTCTTTCTGTTAATTATAATATATAATTACCGAACTCTTGAAAAAATAAAGATAAAACACAATACTATTATGCATTTTTATCGCCTAATTATTTGTTAATGAGAGAGCAACCCGCCGCAACGAGCACACATTTTGTTAGTATTAGCTAGGTTCGTATACGTACATACATTAAACCCAAAATATAAATTATTAAACACCTAGAATAGTAGTAATACTCGTTTAGCTTGTGGATACCATTTTTTCGGTCGATAAAACACAATCGTTGCATTTGGTCGGTCGAAGCTATGCTTGTTGCGTTTCTGAACTAAACCCAAAAACTAGTTATGTCAAATTAACATTATTAAAACATAACCATTTGTGTTACGACGACTCGATGCGAATTCTATCGGTATCAATCAGGTTCATTACATGTACGAGAACTAAATATAGAAAAAAAACAATTTCGTCATATTTAGAAGAAACAAACAAATAAAACATAATAAAAACCTAATACAACAATCAATACATAGATGGATAAAAAAAGCTACAATGTGAACTTGAATTTGGGTTAATAAGAATTAGGATGCATTCCATCAACCATCAAACCAATTCAACAATTTGAATCAATCTTGAAAGTAGTTACATAAATAATCAAAGTTATAGATTTAAAAAATTTTGTGACACAAAAGTTCTCAATTATACTAATCTATAATTACATATATAGAAAGAAAAGATATACTGAAATTCAAAGAAAAGTCACACTAAAATATCTCTACACATATCACAATTCTTTAAACTCAGTCTATTTTTCACGCTTCTCTTATTTCATCTTCCATCACTTTGTAATATATAAATGTACAAGTTAATTACTAAGCTAAAGGAAATTGATTTCAATTTGAAACATGCAATTTCTTTATTAAACCCGTGTAATACACGCAGTGACAGATCTTCAACATCTAGTATGGATGGATGGGCCGAAGGTAACGAGACCTAAATTTTTCCTTCTACTTGTATGTTTCGGGTTGGCAATCTGGTTTGGGTCATGTCAAACAATAAAAACTATATATTCAATCATTCAACTAAAAATTTAAATCATTCAACCTACCGTTCTTACACATAAAAATCAATTTTTTTAATAAACAAAAGACAATATAGAGGGGAAAGATGAGTATTTGAAAAAGACAAAATGCGAGGAGAAAGATGGGTACCTCAAATTCACATAAGCAAAACACACATATTCCTAATTCATGAAAAAAGACCAAGTTCAAGCACCAAAATTCTTCCAATAATTCCAAACCCTTTCATACCAAATTGAAAAACAAACAAACGCCGAACATGTTGCTTGCCTAATGTCTGAATTGTGATTCGTGAGCACTTGTGACCCGACCCTGGTCTAGTGGTCAAAGTCTTCTTTGAACGGCCTGCTTCTGCATATACTTCTGTTCGATTTCAATTTTCACACCTTAGCGCCTAGATAAAAACTCTTCCGCTTTGGCTGTTAGATCAAGGTTGGGAGTGTGGACTTATCATTAGTTTTGTTTTCTTTACAAAACATTTAAGCTTAGTCTTTTTTCTAATTTGTGTTTACGAGGCTTTCTTTACGTTTATTTGGTAAAATGTTTCCCGTTCTTCGGCTTTAAGGAATTTATTTTAAAATAAAAAACAAGTGTGGGCCGGACACAAATAAAATGGATGGGCGGGCTCACTACATATAATTTTTTTTGACTTTTTGGAAAAAAATTACCATAGTAAGCGAAAAGTTGGATGTGCCAAGATCCGTCTTGGCTTCTTAAATGATCCGTATCTGAATACACGGGTTTCTAACATAGTTTTAAAAAAGAACTTAAAGATAAATGAAAAATCACATAATAATTAATATAGCCAATAGTAAAGTCGGGTAACATGCTCATGAACTTTGTGGGCTCGATCACTTCAATATCTACTTCGCATAAGATACTTTTGTACCAACTAATTAATTCAGAGATTGCATCTGATACTTATGTACTAAGTAATTCAAGGGGGTTGATGAAACAACAGATTATGAATATTATCCCGTGGCTTAGATGCAATTCCCCACATAAAAAAGGTACTTTTTAACATTGCTTCCCACGTCCATGTCTACATATATCCAATATAGTATAAGTAAAGCTCCCATGATCTTCTTTTCTTTCCCTGTGGGCATGTGTGAACTTACCATCAAGCAACACAAACACAACTCTTTTATTTGGAACATAATACCAACACGAAGGATCAAAACTGATCAAGGAAGCTAGAGATATATGCCTTCTCTAACATCTCAGAATTGAATATCTTCTAGACTAGGTTTCCTCATCTCTTACACGCCTTTTAAACTCGTACAAAATCTTTATATATGGCAAACCTGCGATCCGAGAGTCTATTTGGATCATTCATTTCTGCTGTCATTAACTACTGCTTTAGTTATCAAGCAAACAACAAAATTACCAAAGAATACCTCAAACACAAGGCCGTGCCAAAGGGTCGGCGACCTCTTTCTTTACAGGTTTGCTAATTTCTTTTCGTACCTAAATTAATTATCGTTATCTTTAAATCTTAAAAAATATGCTTAAAGGAAGGTAAGAGAATGAGCAAAGGAGATATTAGGAGCTAGAACCATGTTCACCTTTTGTTTGTTGGGGTGTAAAAAGTGGGGATCAGCATCTTGTAATTGTATTTTAACTATGTTTTTAAACTTTGCTATAATTATTCTAGACTATTGAGCTTCAAGTCAGGATGTGTTGCACCGGATGCGAGCGGGTAGTAAGAAGTGCCATCTACAAGCTTAGAGGTATATACGCAAGAAATATAAATCAACTGCACACTTTCTCTTAGTTTTGTCAATTAAAAGATTGAAGTAGTTCAAAATAGATATCAACTTACAATTATTACCTGATTTTACCAACAAAATTTTGTCAATTGTCATACCACTCGTGGATGTCATGCTAGCTAGCCACCCCCAGATCAGACTACGCATATGCAAACATGGTTATATAAAAAAATATATGTACAAATTTTGAAAATGATATTTTCTTTTAAGTTTTACTTTTTAAATAACTATTATGAATAATAACTAATATGTCACATCACTATTGTTAAAAGATATAAGTATAGAAATACGGTACTTTTAAATGTATAAATGTACGTTGCTTTCTTATATTTATAAAAGACAAAGTTCTTGCTAAATTACAGGAATATTTTTGGCTCGTTAACGTTTTTTAGGGAACCTAAAACAATATCCGGTTGCATAGATGTTGAATCACTTTAAATTGAATCGGTCGCCTATTGGTCAGACTGGAATCGGACCCGGTGGTCGGACCTAATTTCAATTTATCAACTCTTTTAATTTTCGTCTCAAAATATATAATTTAATGGTATATTTACCTCTTTAAATTCTATATTTTATCTATTTGAACTTCATAATAATATGACTCCACAAAAATTATAGAGTATCTATATATTTTATTTTAGTTTTGTTATATATTTAAATTAATTTATTTATGATTTCAATCCATTTTAAATCCGGTATGACCTACCGACCAACTCAACAGTGATAAGGCGGTTGATTTGATGACCGGTCTGATTATAAAAACATTGGTTTTATGATTAAGTACTAATATGTACTAATTGTTATGATTTTGTTGAAATAGGCGTGGACTCAGTGGAGGTTGAGCTAGAACTCGAGAAAGTAACCGTGACTGGATACATGGATCGGAAAGGTTCTGAAAGCAGTGAGGAGGGCAGGAAAGAGGGCCGAGTTTTGGCCTTACCCCAACCCACCACTATACTTCACATCCTCTAGCAACTACTTCAAGGACACGGCTAATGAATACAAACAAAGTTACAATTACTACAGACATGGATACAATATTGGCGATAAGCATGGAATTACTCATGTCACTCATCGAGGGGATGATAAAGTTAGTAACATGTTTAACGATGACAACGTTAACGCCTGCAATGTCATGTAATCAGAAACATTGTCGTTCACTTGGAATAACTAGGCTTTAATTTGGATAAGGATTGCCTACTAATGTTGTTGTCTTTTCGGTATAGTAATCTGATGCCTATGGAATGATATGAACGGTAGTTGCAATATTGCGAATGGAAACTTATGTTTTATATAATATTTATTCCTGTAGTTTAGTTTGGTTTCAACATATGAGATTCTTTTCTTTCCCTTTACAAGCATATAAGATATTTTAACCAAGTATTTCCTTTTGGAGAATCTTATTCATAGAACAATATTATAGACATAATAATTTAATATTTTACAGAAACTTTCTTGTTCAAGATTCGTAAAAACGTGACACAGATTGATGTGGATTTTGAATACGAAATTCATGCAAATCGGATATATATGGAACATAAACCCCACCAGACGGGCTTACGATACCAGGTGCTTGTAATCGGAATATTAAATTCTATTCTCCTCTCCATACAAACATGTACACAAAGTAATAGACACAAATTTAAGATTTTTTTCAACTTACATCATCAGGGCCGGCTATAAGGGAGGGCCGGGTGGTCGACGGACCCCGGCCCGACACCCCGATAGGCCCGGATTTTTTTAAATAAAAATTATATATATATATTTTTATGAAAAATTGTATGTATTTATAATGTTTAAACATAATTAGACAATCACTACTTTGGTCTAGTGGCAAAGAGGTGTGGTTTTCAACAAAAAAGTTATGAGTTCTAATCTTACTTGAGACATTTTAACCTTATTTTTATAAAAGAAAATAGTTTTTTACCCAAAAAATTAAGGCTTATTTAAAAATTAAATTGTTTAACACAACAATATACCCTTTTTATTAAGGCCCAAAAAAAAGTTCGCATTCGGCCCAAAAAATTTTAACCGTTCTCGAAGCCGGGCCTATACATCATATGTATGATTTTTAATAGAACACACACGTACATATGATCAAGAACACCTTTAAAACACTCAAACCTTTCTGCACAAACAAGATATTGATGTATTACCTCCTTTTCAAATTACTTATAAAACCAACTTCAAGTGGAACTCCCTAAATTATTCGTCTATCAAAAAAAAATTATGAGTGAATTCAATCAATTTTCTCGTTCATGCAGTCAAGAATGTTTCAAAAAAAAGCATCTATGTAACCCCGACCAATCATATTTTTTATTTTGTCATAAAAAATTCTTTCATTGCCCATTTTAACAAATGAATTAATTAAGTTTATATTTTATAAAAATGAATAAAAAGATCTATATAAAAAATTGTTATAACTTGCTATCAGCTTATCAAATTTCTATCAAATTTCAGTACTACAACCAATATATATTGGAAATAAGATAATAAGATTTTTAAACTTTCAAATCACAATACATTTTGTATAATTATATTCACGTCTAACAAAATAGCAACCCCTTAAAGGAAGGGCCGAGAAAGAGGGGCAACGAGTAGGAGAAATGGTGGCTTGGGGTGTAGAGGGGATGGTGTTGCTTATATTTTACAAGAGATGCTTTATAAATCTGATTTATTAGAGCTCGCCAAGAAGTAGGTGGTACTATAATAAAAATACCGTCTCCTGAAGATGCTCTAGAATATTTTCAAGTGTTTGTTCAGGAACTACTTTTCAAAATGAAACTTTTAGCACCTCAACACTTAATGTAGGTCCTGAAATCGGATCCAACAAACGAACGGATTTTTTTCTTGATAAATGTTCGAAACGGGTGCGGTAAATCAAGTGACTGAACAAAAATATAAATATAAAGGATAGTGAACGATCTCGTTATCGGTGAAAGATTGAATATATGATAAACGAACCGACCCCACCAAGGTGAGCTCCCATTGGGTGGGTGATTTACACCATAAAGCACAAATAAAAACTAATAATGAAGTCTTATTTATAGCTAAAACCAAACATTTTAGAAAATCTCCCGTTGAAGTTACACGCATGCACCGAAGCTCTCGTCTCATATCCGGATTTCTCGCCCACATTAATTATTAACTTGACCATAGTATATTTAACGGGTTTCGTACTTTGATATCGTAAGTCACAAGTTATTGGCCTTACAATCACCCCCTTGACTTGTGATATCAAAACTTTGTCAAACCATGTATCGCATCTTCACAAATCACATGATAAATCGAAGCCTCTTCGTTTCAATTCACCCTCTCAAGGTATGACCCACCTAATTTCATTCATGAAGGAGTTATTGCTTCTTTATCTATTCTCGGATCTTAAGCAATATAGACTAAGATGAGCTCGAATATCCACAAGTCTTTCTAGAAATACCAGCTTCAACGGTCGAATGACGAAGCTTATTAATTCATTCAAAGTTCACCCTTTGGATTCAACTTCTCGAACGCCTAGAAATAAAAAGCTTTAAACACGGTCAAATAATGACGAAAACCCGATCAATTTTGACTTCTTCATTTTGGTCAACTCATAATTTATACGACTTACTCGGCCCTAAAATCTGGTTAAAACTTTAATTTGCTTCTGGCCAAAGAAAAATGTAACAAACCCACAATAATAGCCCACCAACAAATAGTAATATGGACCGAAAGGCTTTGGCCCAAGCATTAACATTTGCCTAAGCACAATTCAGCCCAAACCCATTTCTCTAAATATTAGGGCAGAAAAGAAAAAAAAAATAGAACCTTTTTCTTTCAAAGTTCCAGCCGCTATCAAGACCACCACGAAATTCCGGCCACCACCGCCACCTTTTCAAATGGCACCGTCTTTCTCACTCTACCTCCGGCCACTCCCACATCACTACCTCCACCATCACCACTTCCACAACCACCCATGTCACAAACCGTTCATCTGAACAATGAGCTCCCGTGACATCACCAGTCATACACCAAACCTAGTTGCCCTCTTCCATAACAGACCCCGACCATTAATCTGACGGAAAACCTGTCACACCCCAACCTACGACGTAAATGCCGGGGCATGAGCTGATTGCTCACAGCTCTCAAGGAACTATCATGCAATAATTAAATTACAATATCTATTTATTTGATTTTAATATTCAAACAAATACAAGTAAACAAAATACATAATTTAGAAATAAAGCAAAAAAATAATTTGGATTAAACTAGTCTTGATTTATTCTTGATAGTTTCTTCTAACTTAAATACTTCACTAAGTCTTCACCAAATCTTGCAACTAGTTCAAACAATAACCTGCATATGTGTATAAAATATAAATGTTTGTCAACAACACATGTTGAGTGAGTAAAACACCAGTTTAAGACAATACAATAATAATATATAATAAAGAAAGAAAAATGCAAACTGTTCCTGTGAGATAAGTAATTTAACCATAGCATATAAACAAATAAAACAAATATAAATATAGGGCTAAACCGTTGCCATGCGTCGGGCATTGGTTACCAAAGATGAGTTGTCGGTAAGCTTGATGAAATACGAACTGGACGATGGCTACTACGACGGTCGTATGATCATACTATAATGAGAATATGTTGGACCTATTCGAAATGAATTCAAATAAAGCAAGTAAGCAAATAGAAAGTTAGACATAAACTGATATACATACAAGGATTAGATAGTTGCGTTTTTGAATACTAGATACTAGATAAATACTATAAATACACATATGTCCCCAAAAGATTTAAAATAAGTAAAAAAAGGGAGTGATTACTCTCCTTAGTAAATAAATAAAAGATAAATGAATATGGTAGCAAACAAGAGTCACGTTCTTCGGAAAATACTGACGAGAAAACCTAATAAAGAATACTTGCGGGAATAAATATAATTTCAACGACGAATCTAAACTAGATAGATGACCGAGAATTCGGTGATGATCGGGTGTTCTTGCGGAAGCTAATTATCACTTTAATTTATCAAGTTTATTAAATAATATAGTTTTTATTATATAAACTTACTTTTATAAAATACTTAAATAAATAAATATTTAAAGTTTCATGGATAGATTATATAAAGAGATTGTTTTAAAATATTTATTATAAACTAAAATACCTTTAATATATATTTTTATTTTTAATAAAGATTTTTTTAAATAAATATTATAAATATTAGTTAATAGATGATAAATAATAATATCTATATAAACCATAATCTTTAAAATACTTGATTTATACTATATTTTAATATGTTAAATAACGTGATAAAATTTAAATTCATATTAAAACCCTTTAACAATTTTTAATACCTAAGACACAAACACACACACACACACAGTTTTAACCAAGCTTCGAGAAAAGTGAATGGTTAATATGTTGGTTTTTAACAAAATATTAATTAGTTACAAGTTTTATAATATTTATAAGATTTATATTATTAATTTATGATTTTATATGACTAAACAAACAAGCAATCTGTTTTCCAAAAATTAGAGGGGCTGGCCGGGACTCGAACCCTCACCAGTGGCCGGCTCAGTGAAGAATACGCACACACAACCAACCATCTGAACTAGGATGATTAGTTGGTGAAACTCATGAACTAAAAATATATAACCAGAAGCAACAGAATAATTAACATATGAAACCTAGATCATCAATCAGCCAAATCATTAATCGTTTGGCCGATTCATGTTGGGGTTAATAAAGAATAGATCAAGACAAACACAACCATGCCAACAATTACATTAAAATATACTAATCAGTGGTTAAATCGATCGAGGTGCAGCCTGCTAGAACAAGAACGCGATACCTACACATCGATAATTTAATTCGACATAGGGTTATTGTAGGCGATGTTATGGAGATGATAACTATAGGTTTAATTTGATTATAATGGTATGTAGAGTATATACCTAAAAACGATTATGCCGGGTTAATAATTAGTTAATACAGATCATATTAGACCTTGGATACCAAATTAAATCAGTCGATGATGTCGTATATAGTATGAGAAACAAGAATCATAAATCAATTCCAATATTTGTGACATCCCAAATTTTCAAAGAATAATATATAAATATATTATTTATTTATGGCGTAGTAGTCACTCGGATTACTAGAGAAATAATAAAAGAATAGAATTATAAAGAAGGAAGGATAAGTAGGCTATTAGATGGATTAATCATGGACCAAAAAAAGAAAGATGGGCCTTAGGTTCATGGGATTAAGGGAGTATAAATACCCCCTTAAAGCCTAAATCTTTCCATTTCCATCCATCCTATCCATATTATTCTCTCTATACACCTTAAAACACACACACATACCCTCTCAAGAGCGGCCGTGGGAGAGAAGAAGATCCGAGGCTAAATCCAAGCCGACTACCACTAGTAATTGATTTCCCAAGCTTGATACAAGATAAAGATTGACAAACAAGTCAAGCCGTAACCTAGGAACATCATAAAGGTACGTTCTTGATCCTAAAGGTTATGCTTTTATGAACGAATAATCATGAAACTTAAACCTAGAGTAGATCGGGTCTAAACGAACCATAAAGTTGCAAGCTTGACGATTAAATGGACTTAATGGACCTTCGGTTAGATACGGTTCATGAAGGGAACCCTAGATTTAGCATGGAACGTTTTAAATGAGTAAAGGTTTAAACTTTACACCTAAAAGGGGGTAGATCTTGGTGATGTACTATCATGGGGTGCAAAATGGTTAAGAATGGTAGAAAAGGTTATGAAAGATTAATGAAATAGGCACCTGAAGCAGGGTTAAGGGTGTTAAGGTAAGAAATCAAGCTGAAAGCATCAAACCTGGGCGTTCACGGCCAAACCTGGGCGTTCATGGTCAAACCTAGGCGTTCTCGGCCAAACCTGGGCGTTCACGGCCAAACCTGGGCGTTCTCGGTCAAACCTGGGCGTTCATGGTCAAACCTGGGCGTTCTCGGTCAAACCTGGACGTTCTCGGTCAAACATGGGCGTTCTCGGTCAAACCTGGGCGTTCATGGTCAAACCTGGACGTTCTCGGTCAAACCTGGGCGTTCTCTGTCAAACCTGGGCGTTCATGGTCAAACCTGGGCGTTCTCGGTCAAACCTGGGCGTTCTCAGTCAATACAAGGGTTCTCTGCCTGGGGTTCTCGGCCATCCCATTTCTGTTGGGTTTGGGTCTGAACCCAGCCAGGTCCAGGTGCTTTACTGGACAGTTGGTCCTGGACTAAATTAAAGTCCACAAGTTGTTAAGCCCTTGTCTAAACTAAACAAGCAAGCCCAACTTAGAAACATGTTGGTCAACTAAAATACCGACTTAATCAAGTAAAAGGTTAATTAACAAAACTATATTTAACAGTTAGCCGTGCTCATATAAGGAAGGGGACAACGATTAACGGCTGAGCGCAACAGGATCCAGGTGAGTTTCTAGCCCCCATTCCTTGCTATGTTTTCGGGGCTGTGTGCATACTCGATGTGATTAATTAATACACTTACCTTAAGTGGTAAGTGTACGCTTTATATGATATATGTGATAGATATGAATGACTACTTGTAGGTATGCGAATGATCTTCGGATATTGCGCGTACTGTCAGGTTGTAAGTAAGGATATGAATGTTATGTATGGATGATGTATAAACATTATAAATGAACACTTGTCGGGGCTGTGAACGATCTTTCGATATTGCACGTATCGACAAGGGGTATGACTGTTAAATGAATGATGTGAAGAACGCCTAGAGTGTTCTTATGCTACAATGTAATTATTGTATATATGAAGTATGTGTATACAGGTACAGGGATGGTATGTGAGTTCTACGTCCGACATAGTAAGTTAGGATGGCGAATCCTTCTAACTTCTGTTTGACATAGACTTGGCAGATGATGGCGTAGTTAAGGACTGCGGGCCTTATACGTGATATAGATGATAGGTGTAAACTTAGATAGGGACGGTGAGCCTTATACGGGTTATAGGTGATAGACGCCAACGAAGATAAGGACTGCGGACCTTATACGTAATGTAGATAGGCGTCAGCACAGGAAAGGACTGAGGACCTTATACGTGCTATATTTGTGTTGTGGTAGCATAGGGGAAGACTGCGGACTTCGTACGTGCTATGGTTATAGGTGATAGACGCTAACGTAGATAAGGACTGCGGACCTTATACGTGTTGTAGATACGCGTCAGCACAGGAAAGGACTGCGGACCTTATACGTGCTATATTTGTGTTGTGGTAGCATAAGGGAGGACTGCGGACTTCGTACGTGCTATGGTTAGGGTTGCAACATAGGGAAGGACCGAGGACCTTATACGTGTTGTTAATATAGGATGGTATAGGGGAGGACTGCGGACCTTGCACGTACCGTAATTGGTGGACATAGGTAAGGACTGTGGACCTTTACGTGTTCACAACCTTGAGTACAGGTATAGACGGCGGACTGTGAATGTACTTTCGGTAGACTGAGGTTAGTGATTGTAGATATGTATGTATGTATGGTAGTAGGGTAACTGATTAAGTATGGATATGTACCTTCAGATATGTATGTATGTACGTATGTATTGTATGTCTGTAGGTTCCCAGCCGGATCTACACGGAAGTATCTCGTACTACGTAGGTGCGGAATCCCTACGTAAGACGATACGAGCGTAAGACGTAAACTATGTTAATACCGAACACGAACACACGTTACAATACTCAAAAGACACGTTGTATTGCAACTCTTTTAACACGTGATACGCAAATCACAATTACACGTACTGGAAAATCTTTTACAAATACAAGCCGTAGCCAAACCTATATAGTTATCGACAACTTCGCCTAACAGACTAGGCGAAGTTGTTGATAACTTCGCTTGTCCACAAGTTCGCTTATATAAGGCGAACTTGTGAGACAACTTAACTAAAACATAACAAAACCAACTAACACGATTACAAACACTAGATACTGAACTACTGACATCATGTACCAACAGACTCCCCCTTGGCAGTAGCTTCATATCTCTAACTTCAATCACGTGTCATGTAATCCCAAAACTCGAGTCACCCGTCTTCAAGCATGAACGCCTTCTCTGACACAAACAGAAACTACTCTCTGATATTTCTTTGCTTCATCCTTCCATGCCGGAATATAGAATATCTTTTTCTCGTTTAGCACCTGCAAGTCAGCTTGAGACAAATTCACCAAGTGCATTGGATCATACACTCTCAGCAACTCTTGTTCATCTTCATCCTCCATCACCGCTTCAGCTGTTTCACTATCAACATACCACCATTTCAGATTCTTTAAGACATCCTTGGGCATTTGTTTCATCGGCACTTCTTTTAAACACCGGATCGGCTTATACTTCATTATCATCCAAGGTTTGCCATCAGCTCTCATACCTCTGTCTTTGTCTTCAACGAGCTTTCCTTTCTGCGGTTTTAACAAGTCGAACTTTTTATCTTTTATACTTTCTTTCCAAACGATCTTCCCAATAATCCTAGCCATATTATCATCACTCCTGTTTATCAACCCCAACTTGGCTAAATCCTTCACCTCACACTCAGGCAAGGTATTCAACGATCTCAACAACCTCTTGAAATACTGAACTCCGTCAAAGCGTTTAATCATAAATAGCCTCAGCTGCTCATCATATAACCAGCAAATAAGCCCCTTTTTCGATTCAGCATACCCTTTGATGTTGTAACTCTTCTTGAACATAGTGGGAACCGCCGGTTTCTTTGTCTTTACGAACCATTGAGCGTAGCCTTCTTTCCATCTCGGCTGCTCTTCCCATTCAGTCTCGTCACTTCCCATATCATGACCCACATTTGTCTTATCAACTTCCGGAATTTCATGCTCAACATTATCCTCCACAATCTCTCCCTCTTCAACCTCACTATCAATAACAATGTCAGCTCCTATTTTCTCAATCTCTTCAACCGGTAACACATCGTCGTCATCCAACATCTCCTCGTCCTCCACTACCACCACATCTTCACCCCCTGATTCACCAGTTGCACCCGTTGACTCCCCCTGAGATGTGGAAGTCCCAAGAGCTTGTTCAGTTCTTGGCAAATCACCACCTGCATCTTTCGATGCATTGGGATCATCGTCTCTATCGTTACTCTTCTTCGTCCTCAGCTCATCGCCCTTGCAGCTCGTCTCCCCCTGAGATGCTAAGAACTGTTTTAAACATCAAAAAGTTTACCGTTCTCAATCAAGAGGGACGACTGAATCTGATTCTCTGCAACAAGGCGCTGAATAGCGTTGGTCTGGATCAGGTTGATTCTCGACTGTTCTGCCACGACCCTTTCAAGAGCAGCTATTCTGTCCGAGTCAGATAAAGTTGTATCAAAATCAAACCTCATATGAGAAATGTCTTGAGCGTACGGTGGAGGGATTCCCAAGGTAGCCGGGACATCAGAAACAAGCTGAAAAGTAACCGCAGGTGGTATGGTAACTGATAACCCCGCGGTGGCAACCAGCGTAGACTCAACGAATCTTGCAACAACCTCCGATGGAGTAAGTGTAGGAGGTGGCAAAGAAACAATTTCTGGAGCCGAAAGATGAAATGTGGTAGGTGGAATGCCAAAAGAAGATGATGTTGTCAACACGGGGGCACCTGAGGTGATTGGTCCTGTCACAGACAACGATGCAGGGACCATAGTCATACCAGATAAAGCGGGTGGAGAGAAACGAACCACCCTCGAGCTTTCACCTGCTCCCGATCCTTCACCCGTTCTTACCCGTTTCGATCGACGAACCAACCGATCTAACTCCTCCTCAAAATCGGATTCACTGTCATCTGTATCTTTCTTTCTTTTTCCCTGAATCCTTTCTTGGGCGACCAGTATCTGTCTTGCTTCAGCAACATCATCAGCTGAGGAGTCAGAGTCGGTTCTTTCAGAATCAGCTACAGACGTAGCTACCAACGGCACATCAGCACTAGAAACTTCTGCTACTGAGACCTGAACCAGGCGAACTTGTGAGAAAACTTAACTACTACAAAATACAAAACCAACTAACACGATTACAGACACTAGATACTGAACTACTGACATCATGTACCAACAATGTCGCCTGATTAACTAGAACTCACTCAACATAGCTGACTTTTAGTATGCACGCAGGTATAAATGTTTATTGAGAGGGCATGAGGATGACACATGGCATGGATTGAACGGCTGGCATCTGAAGATGGAAGAAATTATGTTTTAAATATAACGTTTTATATTATGGTTTTAAAGAAAAGATTTAATGTTTGATATTAAAGGATTAAAGTTAACGTTTCCACGAAAGTTTTAATTAACTCTTATTGTAAGAATTGTGTTTATGAGTAAATCCGATGTTAAAGTGAGGCACCAGGAGCGGGGCCTTACAAGTTGGTATCAGAGCAAAGTTCGAGAGATTTAAGCATCCTACATGCTTAGACTCGAACAGAGAATGAGATTTAAGTAATAAAGGAAAGAAGATGTCAGTTCAAGATAGTCATGTGTCACTCAGACAGCTCAGTAACGGTAAAGTATATAGTTAAATAATGAATGATAATGTTAGCTTAATTGCTAAAGGAAGGATATGTGTTGTTAGGGATAGGATTAATTGATTGTTTGATTGATTAACTGTTTAAAAGTAGAAACTAGCACAAGTGAAATCATAAAGGGAAGTGTGTAGAACCTGAGTAGTAATTCAAATAGTTAATTACATTGGATCAATGTCATTAACAACTTACCTTACGAATCATGTGCTAAATAATTCCCAGAGTGATGACGTTTGTGTTTTTCCCTTTAGAATACGATGGCTGGAGCAAGAAGGTTTGCTGGTAAGGGAGGTCACACTGGACGTCCTTGTGGGCCACGTGTTGTCCGGGAACCTTATGAAGAACCGATTAATACCACGAGAAAGGAGGAAAGTGAAACTCTTCAAGGGCCAAGCAGCGATGAAGGGTATCAGCTGGATCATGTCGTTCAATTTTCCATTTCTTACGCTGTAGCGGCTGCAATGAAGGAATTACGTCCTGGAAAGTCCGCTGAAAGCCATGCAAGGTCCACTAAGAAGGAAGGGGAAGACAGTAAGAAGGGTGATGATATTAAGGGAAGAGCGAAAGGAACCAAAAGATCTGCTGATGACGAGGAATATGTGGGGAAGAAGACACCAAGAATTGCGAGCAAGGAAACATGCAAGGTGTGCAGAAAGATGCACCTAGGAGAATGCAAGGTTGGTTCAAACCAGTGCTACCGATGCGGGAAGAAGGGACACATATCTCGTGAATGCACCGAGGACCAGAAATGTTACAGGTGTGGTAAGTCGGGTGTCACACCCCAACCTACGGCGGAAATGCCGGGGCGAACTGATTGCTCACAGCTTTTCAAAGGTTACTAACAAGCAGCATTATAACTTTTAATATCTATTTAATAATTTCAAACAAATATTCATGTACATCAAAGTTATAAATAAACAATTACATTAAACATCCAAAATTAAGTTCTTGTATCTTTTCTCTAACATGCATCCTAAGTTGCTTCAAACAATCTTGATAATCACGTCACACGAAAACCTGCATATGCGTTGAAAATAATATAGTTTTTCAACACAAGGTTGAGTGAGCAACACACCAGTTTAAATGTACATATAGTATATAACAAAAATATGTAGTTGCAACAAGTCATATGAGAATAACAAATTAACCAAATGAGCAAGTATAACTCAGATGTCGAGAAGCACAAAGGCTAACGACTGGCGTATGATCATACTAGACTGAGATTATGTTGGACCTCTCCGAATGCGTATGCATACAAAGCAAATAAGCACATAAACAAGTAAGGTATAAGTTGTTAACACATAAGACAGTAGTTGCAGTTTTGAGTATAAGTATATATGAGAAAGTATATTTACGCATATGTCCCAAAACATGAGAAAACAAGTAAAAAGAGGGGAATGTGGTACTCACCTCGATAGACGAACAAAATTGAAAAGGGAAAATTAAGATTGATGATGGCGAATCACACGTTGACGATTAAACCTAATAAGGGAAATAGAATCCGAATACTAAGTAAACGAATCGGATAAAAGAGTTTGATAATTATAATTATTATTAAGTCACATTATATTATTTAAACTTAATTTATAAATCCCATTTAGCCTTATTTAATATTATATTTTATGACGTAGTAATATTTGTATAAATAAAATACATCATTTGAAATTAATAAATTAGTTAACTATATAAGTATATTAAAAATTTTATTATGTAAAAATATTATATGAGTAAGATACTTCTTTCAAAAATTATTAATTTATTAAATACATCGATTAAATCAATAAAATTAATTTATGTGGCATTATATATACGTATTTATCCATATATGTTCTCACATGCGTACTTACACGGATGAGAAACATAAGTATTATAGTCGGTTTTTAATAAGATAATTTATTTAATAATAATAATAATTATTATTATTATATTTAACAAAATGGTTTAAAAAGATAAATTTAAAAAAACACTAAAATATCGGGTGCAGGGGTCGAACCCGTGACCTCTGCCCTAATAACCAAGAGTATTTACCAGCTGGGCTAACCAGCAATATGTAACAATGATCCGATTTGATTAATTATAAACAAAAACTATTTAAACAAAAATCAAGAACAAACCCTAACAATTGCAATTGATTTAATCCGTGAATGTTAATTACATCAATGTTAGGGTTACCGATGAGGGATGGACGACGAATGTAACCATCAAACTAATTACCTGTGATGATGACGAATTGACAGTGAAAGAAGATCTCGACGTAGACGCCTTGAACGACGACTGGTAATGCTTTTAACAGGTCGTTATAATTCAATTGCTTCTAGGGGTAAGGTCGCGAGATCAAGGGGAGTATGTACCGCATATTAATTGAATTGTTATTATGTTTATATAATCAAATCACGATCGGGTATAAGACGGTGACGTATTTGGAGCAATACGTATCATTTATGATATTGTTTTCTTACTTAACTTAGTTAGGGAGGACGGTTTAGGCAAGAGAATCATAATACATAAATCAATTTCCAAGTTTGAAGCGAAGATTAAGGTGCAAGATACGTAAACGGGTAACGGGTTGAGGTTATGGATCGTGGATACGGGTTCGGGCTATTGGGTTATTGGGTTAAAAGATTATAATGTTCAACATTTGCTAAATAGCCCCTAGACTATTGAGGTGAAAACGCTAAAGGGTTAAAGTATAGTTTTGAGTTAAAAACGAATATCTTTCAAGGTTATATTATATATATATTAATTAAATATAATAAACAAATATTAATAAAATAATATTACTCGATAAACGCGTTATTTTACCGACAAAATTTCCCGAATATAAAAACGGGTCGGGTTATGATTAATAAATATTAATTTGGAATATTCGAGTTGTTACATCGGGTCACTTAGCTAGAGATTGTGGGGAAGCCTTAGCAGTGGGAGGAAAAAGGGACGAGTTCTCGATCTGTGGAAAATGTGAAAGGAAACACCTGGGAGAGTGCAGAATGGGATTAGGTGTTTGCTACAGGTGTGGAAGGGCAGGACATTCCTCCTGGGAGTGCGAGGACCATCATAGGTGTCACAACTGTGGAGGGCGTGGACATCTAGCAAGAGATTGCAAGAAACCGAGGGAAGGACGTGAAGCAGGGAAGGATGCTTGAAGATTAATAGTTTCCTCTTGTTTCTTAGGAAAGACTGTTCAAGAAGGCTAGTTACTAGCAATAAGTTTAATTTGTGTTTGATTTATTAATGACTTAACGGGTGTTGTTATGTTTTAAAGTTTAGACCGGCATTATAAATTATGATGTGAATTGTCTTGAATGCATGTTGGTTATGATAAATAGTTGTGTTTTGTTAAAGCATCGCCTTAGGAGTTAGCGTTATCATATAAAACAAGGTTTCTTAGGACGAGATGACACTTGAGACATCGAGGGCCTCATGGATGAGCTGCCTAAATAGCTAAAACACATGAACATCACTCGGTGACTGCAAAGTCAGGAATAAGAAGGATAGACCGGAAAGTAAATATGATCCATTAAAGTGCGGTGAACATAGGAAATGTTCCTTTTACGAGGAATAAGCTAGGTTTCGGGGACGAAACCTCTTTAAGGAGAGAAGACTTGTGACATCCCAAATTTTCAAAGAATAATATATAAATATATTATTTATTTATGGCGTAGTAGTCACTCGGATTACTAGAGAAATAATAAAAGAATAGAATTATAAAGAAGGAAGGATAAGTAGGCTATTAGATGGATTAATCATGGACCAAAAAAATAAAGATGGGCCTTAAGTCCATGGGCTTAAGGGAGTATAAATACCCCCCTTAAACCCTAAATCTTTCCATTTCCATCCATCCTACCCATATTATTCTCTCTATACACCTTAAAACACACACACATACCCTCTCAAGGGCGGCCGTGGGAGAGAAGGAGATCCGAGGCTAAATCCAAGCCGACTACCACTAGTAATTGATTTCCCAAGCTTGATACAAGATAAAGATTGACAAACAAGTCAAGCCGTAACCTAGGAACATCATAAAGGTACGTTCTTGATCCTAAAGGTTATGTTTTTATGAACGAATAATCATGAAACTTAAACCTAGAGTAGATCGGGTCTAAACGAACCATAAAGTTGCAAGCTTAACTATTAAATGGACTTAATGGACCTTCGGTTAGATACGGTTCATGAAGGGAACCCTAGATTTAGCTTGGAACGTTTTAAATCCGTAAAGGTTTAAACTTTACACCTAAAAGGGGGTAGATCTTGGTGATGTACTATCATAGGGTGCAAAATGGTTAAGAATGGTAGAAAAGGTTGTGAAAGATTGATGAAATAGGCACTTGAAGCTGGGTTAAGGGTGTTAAGGTAAGAAATCAAGCTGAAAGCATCAAACCTGGGCGTTCACGGCCAAACCTATGAGTTCATGGTCAAACCTGGGAGTTCTCGGCCAAACCTGGGCGTTCACGGCCAAACCAGGGCGTTCTCGGCCAAACCTGGGCGTTCTCAGTCAAACCTGGGCATTCTCGGTCAAACCTGGGCGTTCATGGTCAAACCTGGACGTTCTCGGTCAAACCTGGGCGTTCTCGATCAAAACTGGGCATTCATGGTCAAACCTGGGCGTTCTCGGTCAAACCTGGGAGTTCTCGGTCAATACAAGGGTTCTTTGCCTGGGATTCTCGGCCATCCCATTTCTGTTGGGTTTGGGCCTGAACCTAGCCAGGTTCAGGTGCTTTACTGGACAGTTGGGCCTGGACTAAATTAAAGTCCACAAGTTGTTAAGCCCTTGTCTAAACTAAACAAGCAAGCCCAACTTAGAAACATGTTGGTCAACTAAAATACCGACTTAATCAAGTAAAAGGTTAATTAACAAAAATATATTTAACAGTTAGCCGTGCTTAATTAAGGAAGGGGACAACGATTAACGGCGAGCGCAACATGATCCAGGTGAGTTTCTAGCCCCATTCCTAGCCCGATACCTTAAGTGGTAAGTGTATGCCTTATATGATATATGTGATAGATATGAATGACTACTTGTCGGTATGCGAACGATCTTCGGATATTGCGCGTACTGTCAGGTTGTAAGTAAGGATATGAATGTTATGTATGGATGATGTATAAACATTATAAATGAACACTTGTCGGGGCGTGAACGATCTTCCGATATTGCACGTATCGACAAGGGGTATGACTGTTAAATGAATGATGTGAAGAACGCCTAGGTGTTCTTATGCTACAATGTAATTATTGTATATATGAAGTATGTGTATACAGGAACAAGGATGGTATGTGAGTTCTACGTCCGACATAGTAAGTTAGGATGGCGAATCCATCTAACTTCTGTTGAACATAGACTTGGCAGATGATGGCGTAGTTTAGGACTGTGGGCCTTATACGTGATATAGATGATAGGTGTAAACGTAGGTAGGGACGGTGGGCCTTATACGGGTTATAGGTGATAGAAGCCAACGAAGATAAGGACTGCGGACCTTATACGTAATGTAGATAGGCGTCAGCACAGGAAAGGACTGAGGACCTTATACGTGCTATATTTGTGTTGTGGTAGCATAGGGGAAGACTGCGGACTTCGTACGTGCTATGGTTATATGTGATAGGCGCTAACGTAGATAAGGACTGCGGACCTTATACGTGTTGTCGATAGGCGTCAGCACAGGAAAGGACTGCAAACCTTATACGTGCAATATTTGTGTTGTGGTAGCATAAGGGAGGACTGCGGACTTCGTACGTGCTATGGTTAGGGTTGCAACATAGGGAAGGACCGAGGACCTTGTACGTGTTGTTAATATAGGATGGTATAGGGGAGGACTGTGGACCTTGCACATACCATAATTGGTGGACATAGGTAAGGACTGCGGACCTTTACGTGTTCACGACCTTGAGTACAGGTATAGACGGCGGACTGTGAATGTACTCTCGGTACACTGAGGTTAGTGATTGTAGATATGTATGTATGTATGGTAGTAGGGTAACTGATTAAGTATGGATATGTACCTTCAGATATGTATGTATGTACGTATGTATTGTATGTCGCCTTATTAACTGGAACTCACTCAGCGTAGCTGACTTTTAGTATGCACGCAGGTATAAATGTTTATTGAGAGGGCATGATGATGACACATGGCATGGATTGAACGGCTGGCATCTGAAAATGGAAGAAATGTTGTTTTAAATATAACGTTTTATATTATGGTTTTAAAGAAAAGATTTAATGTTTGATATTAAAGGATTAAAGTTAACGTTTCCGCGAAAGTTTTAATTAACTCTGATTGTAAGAACTGTGTTTATGAGTAAATCCGATGTTAAAGTGAGGCACCGGGAACGAGGCCTTACAATAATATAACGAAAATTGTGGTTTAAGAAACTTAAACGGGTATACGGGTTTGCGAAATGGGTCGAATAGATGGGTTTATTAATGGGTTTAATGGGTTATTATTTAACAAGTTTGCAGTTTAGTCCCTCTAGTTTAGGTATGGAAACAAAATAGGGTTTAAGTTTAGTTTCGGGTTAACTTTGAATATAAATCAAAGTTATTTTATATATATTAAATAAATATAATAAATAATTATTAATAAAATAATAAATACTTGATAGACATGATTATCTTATGGATAAAAATTTCCCGAACATAAAAACAGGTCAGGTTACAGATATAAAATATAAATTTGAAAAATTCGAGTTTTTACAAAACCGTTCACCCATGACCGACTCTTTTTGCCGGAAAAACGAAATCCAGTGACCGGCCACACTGTCGGAAAATCGTTCCAGATCTGTAGTCACCGTCCACGTTAACCTACCACTTCTATCATGTACCACGACTGCCAAAGCCTGCACAACTTCCAAACTCTTCGTCCCTCTAACCGCCGCTGCCGGAATATCGTTATACTCACCACAAGCCACCTCCAAGAGTCACAGGTGACCCAACTGATCGGAAATCACCCAAATTGTCATCACTACTCGAGACCCCCCAACCGACAGTATAACCTAGATCTACCGCCGCTGCCTTTAGCTCACCATTCACCGGAATACCGACCTCCTTGAACATACAAAGATAACCGTCACCGGAGAAGAATCTTAGGCTCGCCAAAATTTTTGGCGCATGGCGGAACGGTCCCGACACGCCGGATCTACAAAGAAGATCTTCTCGCACGATTATTTCCAACTTTATTTACAAGATCTTCAAACTTTATTTTCAAAACTTCAACGGGTCTTCAAGATATTAATGTCTTGGTTCGGGTAATCGCGGAGATAGAACCCGAAGATCAAGAACAAAGTTGAATCAGCTGATTCAAACCTGCTCTGATACCAAGTGTACGCCCCGAATGACCTGATCCGACAATTGAATGGATTTTATTCTTGATAAGTGTTCGAGACGGGTGCGGTAAAACAAACGATTGAACAAAAATATACGTATAAAGGATAATGAATGATCTCGTTATCGATAAAAGATTAAATATAAGATAAACGAACCGATCCCACCCAAGGTGAGCTCCCTTGGGTGGGTGGTTTACACCATAAAACACACATAAAAACTAATAATGAAGTCCTATTTATAGCTCAAATTGAACATTTTAGAAGATCTCCTATTGAAGTTACACGAGTGCACCGAAGCTTTCGTCTCTTATCTGGATTTCTCGCCCACATTAATTATTAACTTGACTATAGCATTTTTAACGAGTCTTGTAATCTGATCGCAAGTCACCAAATATTGGCCATAAACTTAAGTAATTACTAATTAGCATGTCCAATGGAAGGACCGTTCAAGGTCCCTTGATTCAGACATGAGGTGGCCCGATAATGTTTTTTCAATACTGAAACCACCTCCACAAAATATATAGAAAACCCTCCGGTTGTTGAATCAAACAATATTCTAGTTCGACTACCATACGATGCTCAGGTTATATATTGAACTAGACAATCCTCCAGTTGTAGAACCAAACAAAAATCCAGTTGTCGAACCGCACAACCTGGTTGTACAGTCGAATAACGCTCTATTTCTAAAAGATGGTTAAGTGGATGACTTGTCGGATTACGAACCATATTCTAATCATATAAACCAGGAGGATTTAGACTGGTCAAATGATAATTACTGCTAGATAATTACTGCTAGAAGCAATCAGGCATTTTGTTTGTGTAATTTTTTTATTTATGTAATGATTTAACTTTTATTTAACTATATCCATCTTGTTTTCACCATTACACCAACACTCGTAAGACGTGCCTTCTTCACTTTTCAATATGATCACGACTCATCATGGGCAAATCCATTGAAGGTCAGGGTAACCATTGGCGTACATATATTTTTTTTGGGGGGGGGGGGGGGGTGTTGACTTTTTTATGGTCACTAGGTAAGTTGATTATATTGCAATCGCTATAGAAAAAACAATTTTTAGTCCGGTTCAAGTTGGGTCATATACAAAACCAATCAAACTAAATTTCATATAACCATTATGAGTACTTAAAATGTCATTATAAAAACAAAATAAAAGTACAATATTTAAAGTTGTTCCCTATACGCTTTCAGTTTTTCAAATATAAGCATAACATCATGAACAGAGACATTCATAAGCAAATCTTTTCTATGGCACAACTCGCATGTGTCACATAAGTATACTGTTTTCTCTTTAGAACGCCGAAAGCATGCTCCATATCCTTTCTCATCGACTCGACTCTTGGGCCTTCTTGAACATTTTTTGTTCCTAAAGTGACGATATTAAAACGATCTCACAAACATCAACCAAGCAGGGTGGATTCGTCGGTAAGATAGTATATGTGTTTGTATTCTCGGACGTTTACATGGAATGGACACGTAGGTGTGGTTTCATTCAACAAATCATTTGAAACCACCACTTCGAGCATGATCATCTAGTATAATTGATGATCACCTCTCATAAATTGAGCTCGCAACTCCGTAGAACAACTTCTCCACGTAAGATGTGTACAACCAAGGCTACCAATCATCCATTGATACAAAACAACAACGTCGATCATGGCTTGTTGGCCTACATAAAACTCACCATCGTATAACCGAATTACTGCATTATATAAAAGTTGCAGACATTCACGCGAAGTCCATTCAGCTATACATAAGTACTCATCGCATTTGTCGGAGATCATTACCAATTGCGAGTTGTTTAACGGACGATGTACATTTTTGTAATGTCGTATAACTCTATTTCATTTTCGCGTATAGTCACTCTTGAAAGCATTCAAGTTTTGCATCTATATCGTTTGCAATTTAAAAAAAAACGTTTCGACATACAATACCTTGCTTGAAACATCGCTTCGTTGTATTTCAAGTCGTAAACGAAATAATCCTCCATTAGAATTTTGTGTCCTTTCCTTTGATTTCTAGCTACACATCTTATTTTATTTATTCTACAGTGTATTCTTCTTCGACTTGTTTGGCAAGATCGTAGAGAAACGGGAAGCTACTGTCGATGGAGAACATATCGTCGTAATCGTCGAGTGAAATGATAAAAATTTCATCTTCCATTTTGTTTGTTTGTGTGTGCGCAGAAATTTGATAGGTTAATGTTTGGGGTTTGGTGAATAAAAACGGTTAATGTGTTGTGTATTAAATAGGTGAAATTTAATAATTTTTTTGAATTTTTAACGGCTTTATAGTCGTTGCCAACAGCTCGATACCTCAAATTCATCACGATATTGATCGAAACAAGCAATCAGATCAACTATTCGCCCGGCCTACCCGATGCGGTGGCAGCAATGTAATTGACATATGGGCTATCCGATGGGGTAGACACATGCACCCCCCCCTCCCCAAGAGCATTCTCAACATATCCATATCCACATCTCTATAACTACACTAAAAACACTACATTTTTCTCTCCCGTTTAATTAAATAATATTTTTAATACTTTTATTATTACAGTTTTCTATCTACTCTACTTACAAACAATTCAACAAAAATTAAAAAATAAATATGGACAAACTTTGTTTCCCCAAATTTACAAAAAATCACTACATGATCTCTCCACCGTATAATTTACACTCCCAACCACTCAAAACATCTCCCTATAATTTGAAAACTTCTCTCACATAATTTCGAGTGATTGAATGAGAATGCTCTAAGTAATATATGTGTTATACTGTAGTCTCCAAGATATGCATGCATTACCAATTTCGGTGCTTGTTCGGGGTCTTCGCAACGGTTTCTAGGCTTAAATCAAAATGGCATTTGGAATTGTTTTGGGTTGCATCCTCACCTTGCTCCTCACTACTGGGCCCCATACCGCGGATGATGTTACTACGTGGATCATCTTTATATAGGCTTGAACTTTATTTAATAATAAATGTCCTAACTTTTAGATGTAACAATCAAAAAAGCCCCAATTGAAAAGGAACTAGGTTTGAATGTATTGGGTGGATCAGCTGCACGAGCAAAGTTGGTTTGAGAATGTGTAACATCAAGCTCATTGGATTGACTGAGTTTTTATCTTAACCTAGTTGAACGGTACACGGACATCTGTAAGTGGGGTCCAGCTAGTTACGTATCAAGTGAAGTAGTAGCTAGGGAGGTCCCGTATGCATGCCCTGCAATGAGTATTTAATATTAATCGGCACTGCAAGGGGACCAGAGGGTGGTACCATACTGAAGATATATATATATACGTATGTATATATGTATGTAGCTGATTTCAGAGTAATAAAAATGAGTTCTGATCGATTAATAATGTTATTATTAGCTATATAAGATTATACATCAGCCTCCTTTTAGAAATTAAGAAAGAAATGCTGAAAGCCTTAGGCTGAGGGGTGTGGGGTTCATCGGGGGCGCTAGAGCCCCTCCGCTCGCGCACCCAGGCGCTAACACCACACCACCGGAGCGCTAACGGGGCGCTAACGCGAAAAACAGTGCAGACGTGAGCTGGTTAGCGGGAGAAGAGAGAGAGGAGCACACCTTTTGAGGTATTTTGGACCGTTGGGAGCCGAAAAAAACAAAAAAAATATATATTTTCTATATAGGTTTACGGAAAAGAGCCGTTGAGCTCATATTAAATTAAAAAAAAAATATTTTCTTAAACTATAAATATATACCTTTATAAAATATACTTCATTTCACAATTATACACATTTCCTCCTAAAATCCTCTCAAAACTAACAAAAAAAAAATGTCGTTGTTTGAATATATTTATAAAAAAATAAAAAAAAAAAATTTTCGCTGGAGCCCCTGCTGGAGCCCCTCCACACCAGGGGCCAGGGCTCCAACGGGGGCTCCAACAACCCCCTTATCCAGTTTCTCTCTCTGTCACACGTCATAATATTATTTGTTGGAGCCCCCACTAAAGCCCCCATTAAAGCCCCTACACCCCTCAGCCTAAGGACGCACATCCCATGCTGATGATGACACTCATTTTCTCACCTCAAAACAATACAAAAGACATCCAACGTACATTCATGAATCATGAGTCATGACAATACTCATGATGTCTCTAGGATGGGGTCCGTGGGGACCTTAACCTATACTAATAACCACTTAATTACGTCAAACATACAAACAAACACATAAGTATATGTGTCCATGATCGAAACTCAATAGATCCAATTTGATATGTTCCATCGTTAACTTATTTTACATTATGCTAGAGTAATGTCGTACACACTTATGTGGTCAGTTGATCGATCCTCGTAATATTGTTGCGGTGTAACAGCCAGCTTATTTTTTTTGCAATTCATTCAAGCTTCATTCAAGCTTTCCTTGTGTTTAAAATAATTTTTTTGCAATTCATACTTTATTATAAAGTATTTGTCTACATGTGCTTAGGGGTGTTCATCGGATCGGATAACAGATTATTCGGGTTATTTGGATTTGAAAATTTTTGGACCCTATCCGAAATCTGATCCGATTCAAATAAGAAATATTCTTATCCGATCCGAATCTATCCGAATTCAATTCGGATCGGATTCGGATAATATCCACATAATCCGAAATTATCATAATAATCCGAAATAAACCAAAATCATTTTTCTATTTTTTGGTTCACAACATTTAATAGTTTAGAATCACAATAAACATACAAACCGGAAAATACGAATTAATATTAACACAAATTTAAAGTTTAAACTTCAAATAATAGTCCAATAAATATACCAAACCGGAAAATACCACTAAAAATGTTTTTTATTCGGATTAAACGGATATCCGAATAATCCGAACAATCCGAATTTTTTAAAATGTCATATCCGTATCTGATCCGAATCCGAATTAGTTATTCGGATATTCGGATTGATCCGATCCGAATATCCAAAGAAGAATTCGAACCGGTTTATTTGGGTTTCGGTTTCGGTTCGGATTTCGGTTTTTTCGGATTTCGGATTTCTTGAACACCCCTACATGTGCTCTAGATACATGTTTGTAACAAGGGGCACGTTTAGCCTGACCCATTATAAATATATATATTTCAGATGATACTAATGATTTATTAATTTTCATATATTTGGAATTATGCTAGGTTAATGTTTTTTTTAAAATGTAATCCTTAATTAAGGTAAGTTTGAAAACCTTATATAAAATTAATTCATTTCTTGATTGTGGAAACACTTGCTGAAAAACAATAGAATTGAAGAATAACTAGCTAAGAGAAAGAAAAGAAATGCTTGTAGTTTGTTTATATGGAAGAGAGGAGCATGGCTCATCTATATACATTGTATGTAATTTATTTTAAAATAAATATGTGAAAAAAAACCCTAATACACTAGCTAACCAAAGCATAACTTCTTTGTACTAACTTCTGATATATACAGCTCTTAAACTAAACATGCATGATGATTGATGTTTAGATTAAGAGTGTCAAATCATATAGAAGATAAGCCTTTGGTAAGAAGATATACAATCTGAATAATGATAAACGCAAAGAAATCTTCAAGACTCACATCCTGAATGAAATGTAGGGCGATCTCAATGTGTTTCCGGCTTTCCGCACAGTTATGAAACACCAGATTGTAACACAAATATTGTCAACACAATGTAGTTGAACTAAAGAGATCTACATGTATCTCACAAAATACATAGCTATTTCAACAAAACTCAGCAATTATGCGAGCAAGGACACGATTAGGGGTGGCAATCTTGGCCCATGGGTTGAATGGGTTGTATCAAAATGTATAAGATGGGTCAGAATGGGTTAAACTAAAAAAAGAAAATGATTGAAACAGGTCAAAACGGGTTGACATTTCTCCGGTTTTTTTTTAATGGAACGAGAAAAACGGAGGAAACTTTTTGGTATTTTTACTTTTTACATTTTTTATTTATATTTTGAGTTATAATTTTTTAATTATTTTTTTTGAATTTTTTGGTGAGGTGTTTTGAAGTGAGTTTTGAAATCTCAACCCATTTTTACCCATTTAAAAACCCCTCACTAAATAATTAAAATTATAACTCGAAATATAAATAAAAACGTAAAAAGTAAAAATACCAAAAAGTTTCCGCCATTTTTCTCGTTCCATAAAAAAAATAAAAAAATAAAAAAAATTGGAGAAATGTAAACCCGTTTTGACCAGTTTCAATCATTTTCTTTTTTTACCTTGACCCATTCTGACTTATCTTATACTTTTTTATACAACTCATTCAACCCATGGGTCAAGATTGCCACCCCTATACACGATACTATGCCGCACTACTGGAATGCACAATTGTATGCAGTTTATTAGTAATTCAACCCGATGAGGTTAGGTCTAACAAACACACAGTATATAACTTATGATACATCAACAATCACATGGAAAATATATGCAAGGAATTGTGAAATCTTGCTAACCACATAAACAACCTCAAAACTGGTTAAAAAAGAGATGCAATAACGCATGAGTGTGGCCGGATTTGGGTATGTGCAAGCAGTGCAACTGCATAGGGCACAAAACCAGAAAGGGCCTATTATCTTATTAATTTACACAAAAGTCTTGGTCCAACAGTTAATGACACATGTATTATGTCTGACTTAAAGAAGTTGAAGACTTAAAACTAATAAAATAAGTACAGATAAAAATTGATGGAGATCCAATTCATAAAGAAAAATGAAAAAAAAAACATATCTCAAAATAATAAAATATCAAACTCAAATTGTCAATGCAACAAAATTTTAGTCATTTTATTTGTTTTTATTAAAGTTTCTTCGTTTTAAGTTTATCCTCGTTTACTTCCTTTATTGTATTAGTTGGCATAGTGGGGTTATGTAGTTTATTATTAGAAATCACATATATTTTATTTGAAACTAAAACATCATTTTTTTTTCTCATTTTGAATTCTGGTCCTTTGAATCGAAACAAACTTTGATTCACAACACTCTATCTTGATCAGCTTGGCTACATCCGTCCCTACGCCCGCACAAGTTTCATTTGACATGCCAGCTTCTTCTTCGGTGAATAAAAAACGTACTCTCAACATTGACAACAAATTTTAGCAAAATGTTTCCACACCAAGAATCTAGGCTCAGAAGGTCCTAGTGAAAGAAGTTCAAATCAATATGATGTTGAATGAAGAACCCATCTTAAACGTACAAGTCACAACTACTAGTCTACTATACATATATGCAAAATCATTATGTAGTTTCAACAGGGAAAATCGAGTATGAAGTTGTGGAAATAAGAAGCTTCTCTTTGTACGATCTCTAACTTTTAGTTTATATTATGAGCATTGAGTCGACATAGTAATTTTAGCATAGTCCATTGATGAATTCGATTCGTGAATAGCTGTATTTTGTGAGAAACGCCACCACACACCCCATCGCTGCCCTGTAGATTAGGACGGAAACCTCTTAACTCATTTAAGCTCAATTTTATAAAAAATAAAAAATTGTTTGCAAAATCTAAATACAATCAAGTAAGCCTATTTAAAATTTAATTATTTAAACACAGTAAAAAAAACCTTTCATTTAAGCACACATTTTTTTCTCTACGGCCTAAAATTTTTTAAAATTCTTGAAGATGGTCCTGATAACTCTGTTAAAAATTAACGTAGAAATGTGAATCAATCAAAAGAAAAAAAATGATTAAAGTTCATGAGCCGTGTGATAAATGGCCTTCGTAGTGGGGGCAGCCATTTCTTTTGCTCAAAACGCCAAAACAACACTAAGCAGGGGGCATTAATTTATGAATTATGGGCGTGAACATTTTTGCCATGACAGTGTTTAGGGGAATTAAAAGGATGGTCAAAGGATCAATCATAATTCTTTATTTTTTTTGTTTAGTTAATTTAAGTTATATTTAATCATTATAATGGTCCTCAATCACTATGCATAAAACCAAAAAAGGCCTCCCATGTCTATGTGGATTGAAAAAGTGTTTTTAGCTAAACAGTTAACGCGGAAAAATATCTGATAATGGTCAAGGACCAATATCTGAAATATCGGTTATCTTGGTGAGATATCGGTGGAATATCGTTAATTTTAATATCATGTAAAATTCATATATATATATATATATATATTAATTTTACACTAATAATTCAGTATACTCTTTTACCATTAACAAATTAACCTTTTGCAACTTGTAAAACACTAACAATCGTAGTAACTATAAATTGATAATTAAAACTTAAAAAACTGATATCGGAAATGTCGGTATTAATCAAATATTGGTCCAATATCAATCAAGTATCGCTCAATATATATCGCCGATATTATTGGTACCGATATTCTACCCGATATTAACCAATGGACCGATAACTGATATATCAATGATACATCGTGATATATTGGCGATATCGACCACATTGGTTTTTAGCCCCTTCACTACAGATGCCCGGTCAAAACGTAATTAAAGTATAGGGATACAAATGTAAAAACAGATTAATTGAATGGTAAAAAATGGCAAAAAGAAAAGTAAAACAGCGAATTTTTTAAAGGCCAATTTTATTCGAACCCAAAAGACATACCACTTATAAGAGGCTAGCTGCCTAAAAAAATAAATAATGTGAAAAATGCAACCTACAAAACACAAAACATTGAACCAATTATAATGAAAAAATTATGAAATTGAACATGCACCACGCTCTAGGCTTGGTACTTTGCTTTATCCATACCAATGATTTCTTTGCACTTTATATTTTTTACTATAGAATTTCTTCTATGTAGGTAAATTAACCTATTATTGTCTTAACAACCAGATCCCTTTAATCACCTTGCAATAAACAAAAATATGTAGTCAGGTTTCAATACGATTTCCACGAAACACACATTGCAAGTCTTCCAAAATAATGTCTGTCGTTGAAAAGCCCATTTAGTTGCTATGCGGTCTAATAACAAAGTCCAAATAGAACACTTAATCTTAATGGGAACCCATTGAGCCAAAAAGTAAAATCTTGACTTGATGATTCAAGTTATCAAGTTCCTTCCCACTTAACAGATTTCACCAGGAAATCTGAGCTCGTCCCAATATACGATCCTTGCCGGAACCAATTATCCGGTTTTATAGACATTACAACCGACGAGATGAGGTTGACACAATTCTGCAATTCAACCTTTAGCTGGGCTGAAGTGGGCTTTCTTGTTCACGCCCTTTGCTAAGTTGTATATATAGTTACAGAATGGAAGCTTCTTGTTGCTCTAAATAGATTTCAGGATAGTTTTTATTGAAGTACATGGATTCTTTTAGAAACACTAAACTTCAAGCTGCCTTACTTTTGATCTGAATGAAACTTTGATCGGCCTACGAATTTCTAGCAAAATAGTAAAAGAGTTGTTTTGACAAATCTTCATGTTACATAAAGTAATCCTTAATGGCTTAATCCAACCCCATCCTCTTTCAATAAATGTGTCTAAATACTATATTGATCAGTTTCACCATGTTTCATTTTACAATTTTAGCAAGGTGATTTGAACAACAAGATAAAATTTATACAATTAATTAGTGTACTGTATAATACCCGAATGCTGCAATTTACTGGTTAAAGGTAAACTGAGAGACATGATAAACAACTTTTACATTTCAGGAAATAAGAAAATGAACGTCTATTACAAGCCTCAATTTTTTTACACCTTTTTTCCACTTAAAATAACCTTAACCTTACTGCAAGGATTTTAACCAACCACCTCATATTTAAATGAGCAAACACCATACCACTAGACCAGTATGTCTTAGAGTACTTGATTGATTATCCAATGGGCTTGGGCTTGGAAATAAACCCTCATATGACAATTGAGTGGTTGGAACTAGGTGAACTTATGGTACTTTTAAACCAATATGAATTCTCTAATTACGAAGATTTGTGGGATTGGTATTCGAGTGAAGGCCGGGTCAAGTTCAGCACTAAGGAAGTAATTAGGAAAGATTTGGAAGGCAATGGTGGGGGACTCCAATCAAATTGGTTATTCCCACGAAATAATTAGGTTCCTCTGAGTCTAAATTACTTTGTTTGGAGAAGGGGGGGGGGGGGGGCTCAATAGAATCGCCTCCAAGCTCTAAGATGCATTGGGCTATCAAGGTGTTCGGTTGGGTGAAATATTATGTTCCAATTGTGGGGTCACACAGGAATCTACGGATCATGCTCGGTGGCACAACTTATTTATTTGATCACATTATATTCCTACAAATGTACCAAAGGTTAAACAGATGTTGGTGTTTGGTGCTGATCAAGCAAGTTCTAAAGAAATAAAGAAGGTGACCCAAGCGGTTTTCTTGTCATCCTGTGGACAATTTGAAGATGTGGGAATGATGGAGTATTTAATAAAAGACAACAATCTGAAACATGTATGGTGGATCGAATTAAGGGGGACTAGACATTTTGGTTGAAGTATAGAAGTAATATGTAATGGCTTTTGCAAACTCTAGGCGTTTTTTTTTTTCTGTCGGTAAATCTTGTAAAATTAAGTGGTGGTTTTGGTTACGGCTTTATTGGTTTTCCAGTCTTAGGGGGTGTTTGGGATTCCTTATTTTATTTCTTTGTGACTTATACACTCACAATCTTTAACTTCTCTAAAACCTTATTACTTATAGGTTATAATTCTTAAGTAGATAAAATAAGCAATCCCAAACACCTCCTTTGAGTGATTAATTAAGGGATATTGGTTTTTAATACTCTCAATTTTCCCTCATTGGTAGATAACACTCCCAGCTTTCAATTTGTCGTCTACCACTCCCAACTTTCACCATATTTTCTTATACCACTCCCCGTCTAAAGGAACACTAACCTGGTTAATGTTTTGGACTACAAATGTCATTCAAATTAGTTGAGGGGGTAAAATAGAAATTTTAGTTTTAACACACATTCTGCAATATATATATATATATATATATATAGGTATTGGATCATTTCAGAAGTTTTTTTACGGCGAGAAGTGCGAGAAGTGAAGGTGTAACTCTATTAATCCCTATTTTCACTCCATTTCTTATGTGTAGGTGTGTTGTGTAGGTGCGTATGTACGTATGTAGGTGCGTATGTACGTGTGTAGGTGCGTATGTTTGTATATGTATATGTATGTTTGTATGTGTGTAGGTACGTAGGTTTCTATGTGGCTCGGTACATTTGTATGTGTATAGGTAGGTTTGAATGTGTATTAAGACATACATACAACCAACCTACATACATGTAGGTAACATCATAAGCAAGGGAGTGAAAAATTAGGGATTAATTGAGTTACACATTCACTTCTCGCTATAATATCATTTCTCGCAAGATCCATGCCCTATATATATATATATATATATAAACACACACACACACTCTCTCTCTCTCTCTCTCTTCTACACTCTGCAATCCCACCACCACCATCAACAACCCACCACCTCCACTTTTAATTTACCGTCATCGACCACCATAACCGCCACCGCTAACACTCTCCACCATTATCAAAACCATCATTGTAACCATCACCCTCATCATCTATAACGAAATGCACCTCAAATTAACGCATCAGTTGAACTTGAATCACACCTTAATATAATCAAATCAAAGGCAATGGACCAAATCACATCTTAATCGGACCAAATTGAACCTGAATTAGGGTCGCCGGTAACTCTATATCATGTTTCTGAACGGCGTTTTTCTTTTCCGGCGATGGTTGTTGATGTAGCCGGACGATGGTTCCCCACTGTCAGCATCACCCTCCACCACTATCACTGCATCCACCTTTAGAAACTAGCACCGCTGTTGTCAGATCTGTAAACTCAATCCAAGAACCCGTCTCAGATTTGTTTGGGGTTAGGGTTCGATGAGGCCCGGTGGCAGCGGTTTGATTTTCGGCGAAAGTGAAGGTGGAGGTGGTGGGTTCCGAAAAGACCTGGTGGCAGCGGTTTGATTTCCGGCAAAAGTGAAGGTGGAGGTGGTGGGTTGGCCTGGTGGCAGCGGTTTGATTTTCGGCGAATGAGTTTATATATATATATATATTGCATAATGTGTGTTAAAAATAAAATTTCTGTTTTATCCCCTCAACTAATTTGAATGACAATTTTAGTCCAAAACATTAACCAGGTTAGTGTTCCTTTAGACGGGGAGTGGTATAAGAAAGTATGGTGAAAGTTGGGAGTGGTCGGCGACAAATCGAAAGTTGGGAGTGTTATCTACCAATGAGGGAAAGTTGGGAGTATTAAAAACCAATATCCCTTAATTAAAAGAGTCATGATAAACTTTTTTTTTTTCAACAATGTTTAGATTACCCCAATATCCGAGTAAGGGTCTGTTTGGTATGGGTAATGGAATGGACGAAGGAATGGAATGAATGTGGTAATGGAATGGACATAGGAATGGAATGAGTTATTACCATTCCAATGAAATGTTCGGTTACCACATGGGAATGAAATTGATCATTACTTTGCTTTGTTGGTAGGTAAGAAAAAAATAAAAAAAAAATAAAATTAAAATGGTAGTGAGTGGTGGTGGGAGCGGTGGCGTTAACGGTGGAAGTGGTGGTGGCGGTAACATTGGAGGTGGTGGTGGGCAGCGATGACTGTGGGCGGCGTGTGTGATGGTGGGGCGATGATTGATGGATGCGGCGGGTGGCTGGAGGTGGTGGGTGGCTGGCACTGATGGCGATGGTTTGTGGAGGTGGGTGGTGGTGGCGGAGGACGCCGATGGTGGTGATTGGGGGCAGTGGCGGCGGTGGTGGGCAGCGGTGACGGTGGGCGGCATGTGTGATGGTGGGGTGATGGTTGATATATGCGGCGGGCGGTGCTGAGTGGCTGCCACCGATGGCGATGCTTGGTGGCGGTGGTGGACGGCGATGGTGGTGGCCGGTGGCAGTGGCGGCGGTGGTTGGTGGTGGTGGTGGGTGTTGATGTTGGGTGGTGGTGTTATTGGGAGGGTGGTGGAGGTTATGTAGGGTGAAGGAGGGAATTGAATGAAAAAAAATAATGGGGTATGGATGAAATGAAATTGGGGTATTTTAGAGGGAATGAAATGGACTAGGTAATGGGTCATTCCATTCCTTTGGTCAACAAACACACTATTTTCCATTCCCTCACAATGGGTCATTCAATTCCGTCCTCCATTTCTGCATACCAAACGCTACCTAAGTCTTCTTGAGACGGATGTCAACCAATCATACTTATTTTCGCACTTTAGACCTAACTCACCAGAAACATCATCAATGAAAAACTCATGAAAAAACCTAAAAAAAACTAACATAAACTAATTAAATAAATAGACATGATGGTTAATTTTTTGTAGTGATTTGAGTAGATAATGCAAAAGTAAAACTAATATTATAATTATGGCAGCCACATTGAGAAAAGCCATCCAGGTGACACCCTATCACATAACATTTCTGGACCAAGAAACTGGATTGGTTCATTAAACCATAGGGAGAAAAGATTACCTAAGGGAAGTTTTTAGAGGAGACCCCATTTTGTAGGACAAGTAACTATCAAACATCCATACATTTTTTTATAATTGCCTTTGATGCTCTATGCTGCTGCTGCCACTAGTGGCATTAGACCTGTTTTATGGGATCTGCTGCAAACATGTCATTGTTCTAGCTTCAATGTTTCTGATCAGTTGACATTTATTCATTCATCTGTATCGTGCTACACACACATATCCCTAGAATCTCTTCAAAACACGTAAGTCTAGTTCTCTATGCCCTCCATGAAATGCCTTCTTTTTTCTTGCATACTGACTTCAGAAATTAAAAAAAGATGACAAAAAAAAAAAAAAACAAAGAAAACCCGGCTGACTTATGTGTGGTGCAACACAATCTATTTGGAGTTCTTTGACAAAGCCGTCACTAAGGACAACAAAATGAAGTTATGACTTTGGGCATCAACTTTTTAAGACCCCGAATTTCCAAAACAAAATATATAATTATACATTTGTAACTTGGTATTTGAATTAATGTTTGTAATTTGAGCGGCGTTTAAACTTAACTAGGCCTAGAAGGTGTGAACTGCATTACTTATATATTTGCAAAAAGATTATGACAATATCTTGAATTATTTGGAGTAAAAGCAAAATAACTTTTTTACAACAAGACCTCGTTTTAGGCCCCAAAAGAGATTGAGCCGGGTCTTAGGATAAGTTAAACTATTATTTGTAAAGAAAATTGTTTTGATTTTGAAAAGATGTATTATATTGAGAAACCTATGTGTGTAGAATGCATTAATTAAGGGCGGGTACGATGGGGACTATGCTTTTGCTTTTAGCGAACATGATTCTGGTGGCTTATCTTGCTTCAATTTTCTACCAGCCTCAGTTACTAGGTTGCTTTCAAGGTTTTTCGTGTTTCTTGGATGCTCTCTTTATTCACTAATTCTCATTTTTACAATTTATTTTGATGCTCAACCAATTCAAATTTTAACCTCGTTAACTCGAATTAGAAATGGTAATCAAGACATGCAATTGTAGACAATTGAAATTGTACGTATATGTAATCGGGTTAACTGAAATATTTAAACAATGTACAAAGACGCCTCCTTACAATAACTAAGTACAATGTTTGATGTCAAAGAGAGCAGGATCCGTTAATTATATGAGAGTCTGTGCTTGAATTGTAGGTCCTCCATCTTGAACCTGTCTGTAATTCGTCACACTCGATTTGGATAACTGTAAACAGTGAACGCTCGTAACCCGGCCTACTTATATGAACCCAACGGTCATGATAATTCTGATGAGAACGGTTTCATGATATCCACTATAAGCGGTTATGGATTGACTGCCAACAACCGTCCCACGTTCAATCTATCATGGGATTCGATCTCCTTAAGTGCAAACCATAAATTCGGTTAGTTTGTCGGCCTACGGGCCAAACAAACAACTAACCTACTGAACTTTGATAATACCCTAACGGTACAAGTTCACCTAAAGGTGTATTCTGGCATGCTTGGTACACCTATAGATTTTCTAATCTTAATCCTTCCAACAATCTACAATATATATATATATATATATATATATATATTATCCACCAAAAAGGATGATGTGCTGCTCTCTGGTCAACACCCCCCCCCCCCCCCCCCGCCGCCCCAACCCCCCCTTATCGAGCCAATAGATTTCTTCAGTTCTAAATGGTAAGCTCTCATTGGTTTAACTTGCTTTAAACCTGTTTATGTTATAAATCTCGCGGGTCATGGGTTTGCAAACTAAGAAAGTATTTATATGGACTCAGACATGCTTCAAGAAATTGGTACCAAAACCCATGCACTCACTGCAATCGATTTTAAGCAAACAAAGGTCGACCACTCATTCCTATTCAATGACGGTTCCCCCTATGTCACAACTCTCATTTATGTCGATGACATTATTGTTGCTAGCAATAATCTCCATAAACTCCAAGAAGTTAAAAGATATTTTGACACCAAGTTTAGCATTATGGACCATGGTATCCTAAAATACATATTGGGAATCGAGGTAGCACGCACGAAAGGACTTGTTCTAAGCCAATGAAAATACACCTCTGGCATTCAAAGTGATTGTGGTATGCAAGGGTGTCGTCCTAGCTCTTATCCCATAAAACAAGGCTTAAAAACTTAATAAAGTCGAAGGAAAGTCGAAAGTTGATGCTAGTCAGTATTGAAGGCGGGTGGGACGGCTCCTTTATCTCCAAGCTACTAGATATTATATTACCTTTAATAAACGCTATTAGCCCATTTGTGGCTGTTCAACGACAACCCCACTTAGACGCCGCCAATCGAGTCTTGCGGTACCTCAAAAGCACTTCGACCAGGGCATTTTGCTTCCTAAAGATGGATATCTTGATGAAGTCATTGAAATGTCATTCATAAGAGCCTATCATAATATTTTATTCAAATGCACAAGATTTGATATCGATCGTCGAAGAAAGCACTTGATATTCAAACCTAATTTCATAAGCAGAGACAGGTCCCGAAATGCTCATAAGGAAGATCCTTTCATTTTGGCAAACCAGGCTAAACAAGTATTTTATATAAATGATTTACCTAAACAAAATTCACAATGGAAAATCATTGAAAGAACTGCCCATAGGCACTTATGGGATTAACCAGAAATAAATAATGCAGAAGATTTGTCAGAAGATGTCAACCCTCTTCGTGAAGATATTGCAAAAGAAATTGTTAATGCTCAGGGTTCTAGTGGCGTTATAGATGATTTTATTGATGACGAGATAGACAACTTTGATCACAACATGGAAGATTTAGATTTATAGTCAAATTTGGATTACTCAGGCGATGATAAATACAATAATAAGACTAAAATTCTTGGCTCAAACGATGATGATTTGTAATGTCAGAGATGTCCTTTGTGATGTGTTAAATGAGCGGGGATCTCGGCAAAAAAAAAAGCTCCTGTGAATTTTCTGTCGGATCCACCTTAAGGGAGGTCTACCCTATGGCCAGCTGACGTTCTTGTGTTTAGATCTACAGGGGTAGCACGCTTGTATATACCTTACTGGAGTATCCCCTTGTCGGGTCCCGAAACCCCTTGATATCGATCATCGAAGAAAGCACTTGATATTCGAACCTAATTTCATAAGCAGAGACAGGTCCCGAAATGCTCATAAGGAAGATCCTTTCATTTTAGCAAACCAGGCTAAACAAGTATTTTATATAAATGATTTACCTAAACAAAATTCACAATGGAAAATCATTGAAAGAACTGCCCATAGGCACTTATGGGATTAACCAGAAATAAATAATGCAGGAGATTTGTCAGAAGATGTCAACCCTCTTCGTGAAGATATTGCAAAAGAAATTGTTGATGTTCAGGGTTCTAGTGGCGTTATAGATGATTTTATTGATGACGAGATAGACAACTTTGATCACAACATGGAAGATTTAGATTTATAGTCAAATTTGGATTACTCAGGCGATGATAAAAACAATAATAAGACTGAAATTCTTGGCTCAAACGATGATGATTTGTAATGTCAGAGATGTCCTTTGTGATGTGTTAAAACGAGCGGGGATCTCGACAAAAAAAAAGCTCCTGTGAATTTTCTGTCGGATCCACCTTAAGGGAGGTCTACTCTATGGCTAGCTGACGTTCTTTTATTTAGATGTGCAGGGGTAGCACGCTTGTATATACCTTACTGGAATATCCCCTTGTCGGGCTTAGGGATATCGGGTTTGTTGTTAGGCAGACTGTGTTGAAGGCGGAATCAGGAAAAAATGCTAAGCATGAGAAAGCATGTGCCGAGAATCAACACATTTTCATTCCTTTTTGTTTTTGATACATTTGGGTCCACTGCCTCTAAATCTATTATGTTTCTTTAAACAGTTCAACGGGTCATGCACAGTAACTTATCGATGCCAAAGAACTATAACTTTGTTTTCAGTAGGATCGGGTTTGCTATTCAAAAGAGGGATTGCGACGTAGCTTGTTGGCCGCTTACCCACCTCTTTATTGTAATCAGATCCTTTTGTTCAACATATGAATCATTTCCTAAAAAAATAATAAATGTTCAGCAAAGAAATTCCCTTAGAGTTTTGACTATTTGACTTTCACAAAGACTAGTCTTATACATGTAAAAGTAGTATCGTTTCACTTTATTTAAACATAAACTATGGATTTTATGCTAGCACGTGATGGTAGAATTATCAGGCAAGGAAAAGACTGTGGTATTTAATAGATTTGTGAAATTTGGCTCGTACATTATTTGGTTTGTTTTTGGGTTGGATTCAACTATTTGGGCATACAGGAAGTTTCAAGTTTTTTCTATTTTAAAGAAATTGACTATGATTTTGATGAATTTCAATTCATTTGTTATTTTTTAAAGCAATTATGTTTAATTATTTAACTAGCATGACTATAATATGTCTTACAAATACATGATAAAGTTGAATTTCGAAGAGACTTATTTTAGAGGCTTGTGTTACCTGGACATAAATTGGTGGTTGAGTTGATGGACTTGACTTGAACACATTATGCCCAATTAATGTTCCATCTATTCCATGCATGGAGTAAAGAAATCATGGAGGATTATGTTACATTGACATAAACCTTGGAGCATATTTCATCTATTCCATGGAGTAAAAAACAAGAAATTGGTTAATTTTGTTAATTTCTTGATTCTTCCATTTTTTACCATAATACAATTAATTCATATTTATGATGATTTATTTTCCTACATCATCAATCAAACCTACATAACCAACCCCTAGCTGCTAATAATCATTTACCCCACCTCATTTCATCATCAATTTTCGTTCTTAGTTATTAATTTGAAGATTCTTGACGGTTTAACTTTCTAGCATTCAAAACTTGTACTTTTCGGTTCTATTTGTTCCATATGTTTTTCGGGTAAGTTGTTTTCATGAAAGTTGTATATTTTTTTGTCTAACTAACCAAATCCCTCTATCAGTTTACTGATCGAAGGGTTCTTGAAAGTCAATTTTGGTTTGACCCGTTTAGGGTCTTAAAACATAAAATTGGGATTTACAATTACTATACTTTCGAAATAGAATTAGCTTTTGCTCAAGAAGAGTTTTAGTTTTGTTTTCAGATTTCACATGTGACAGACCTGAAACCGACCCTGATTTCACTGTTATGATTCTAACTTGTCTCGCCTCGCTTAAATCTTGTTTTTCTCATAACTTGAGAACAGTATGGAGTTTTCACGCGATTCGAGTTTCTAAATGCTTGTTTTTAATTATTTTTAATTATATTATAATCAGTGAGAATTTTATGTGAATTTTTATGAGTTGGCTCAGCTCGCTTATTTTTGCATCCTCTTCCCACTTAACTCGCCTACCACTCTAAGGTGAGTAATCACATCCCCCTTTTCTCTATTTTTTTGGGGGGCTTTATGCGTACACAAAAATCATGTTTATTTATTTACTCAAGTACATTATAGACTCAATTTCATTATTTGCATATTGTGATATTGCTCGATTAGTTGTTACATGCTATTTGACTATGTGTTTACAGTTTTATGGTTGGTTGGTATTTGATCCTCATCCTCATAGTATGATCATACACTGCCTTAAGCTCATTATCTATGTGATTTAGGTGAAAAGACAACTTTTATATAATTGTTATGCTAGTTGAAGTAATGCACATTATCAGAAGAAATTATTGATTTTAGTATAATTTATATATTTCAAATTGAGCTTACTTGCTCAACATTATGTTGACAAATATATTTATATTTACGCATATCGCTGGTATGCTATATTGGATGACTCAATTAAAGTTTGGAGACACTAGTTTTACCTTTGGATTTAATAAAACAATGAACAATTTTTGTTTCTTTACTTTTGATGTAATGCTTTGGTTTATTTTGACTTTATGACACTTGTTGACTTTGGTATTAATAAGTTAATTAGTTATTGTCACTATAATTAGTAAGTGTCATTTGAGTTATGATACATATATTGTCGTGCCCTGGCATGTTCCGCCATTAGGTTAAGGTATGACAGATTGGTATCAGAGCCTAAGGCTATTAGATAGATGGTTAGACGTAACGAATTAGTAGCATGCTTGGGGTCCCTATACATGTTTATATGTGTGCCCTACTTGTTTATTTTTTTTCTTGTCCATAGCTTAATTATTAATTACTTATATTATTGTGCACAAGACACACACAATTCTGAGACTATGCTTTACTCTCAAATCATTATTCAAAACCCTAGATTATTATTATTATTATTATTTTTGGAAATTCCTTAAGAATTCCCCCGGTATTGTTTCTTACTCCTCTCTCCTTAAAACTTGAACATGTGAAGGGTTTTCGTAGTAACTGGAAAGGAGAGAACATTATGATTCGGGTCTTGCCAAAAAGATTCCGAGAATCAAAGGAAAGACATTATTCCTTTCTTGGAGGATTGTTGACCATAATGTTTGAACTTATAGGCCGAACCGAAAACATACCACATGTGATTCGAAACTTTAAGTGGTCAAACTAATCAATGTAACAGTTACATTCCTCTATAAAAGAAAGAATTCACAGTGATTTCGTGGCAAAGCTCGGTATTTACGAGTTTCTTATATTTATTTTTAGAATGGCTAGTTGGGGGATCTATAGATACTCCAACTATTCATTTTCAACCCGTTTTCAATTATTTCCTTTTGTTGGAGCATCACTAACCGTGGTGATACACGAGGTGATCCAACTACCCATTACGATTTCGATTATTTGTTATTTAGTTGAACCATTTAAAATGACATGGAATGCTCATGGGCAGTTCAACTCTTTAATCTCGATTATTTGTTAATTAGTTGAGCCATTTAAAATGACATGGAACGCTTATGGAAGGGCTAAATCATCGTATTTGAATTTATTTAATCATGTTATTTTATTTAATTGTAAGAACACAAAATGTCACGGTAATTCGTGGCGGGTTCTAATTTTTGAAAAAAATCAATATTTTCTTTATAATTCATATTTCATTTATTTTTTGAATTATCCGCAATATTTCAAATACCTCAAATTATTTAATTCTCAAATAATTCACAATGTTTCAAATACTCCACGTATTTTAATTTAACCTCACATTATTCACGATATATCAAATTCTAAAAATCCGACCCATCCCAAATTTCAAGAAATTCATATAACACTTTATTTGAAGATTTTAATTTATTTTATGTAACTTTATTCTCAATTTCAAAGTTATTCTGTTGTCATTTATAGTTTTATTTAAATTTTTGTTGTAACATCAAATTCATGGTGATCCATGGATGTTTCAACTATTAAAGTTTAATATTGATTTTCGTTATTGATATAAATCTTATTTACTCATTTTATTGGAAGTAATCCATGGTGATACATGAGCAAATTCGACTTCCTCCTATATATGTATTTATTTTCTAAAGACGTGTGTGGTTGGGTATCCTAACTACCCATTTTCGAATTTTCAATTTGATTTTCATGATGTCGCTATAAGATTTCTTAACCCATTCTCATTTTTTATTATAAACATTTATTGTTGAAATTACATTATTGGAATTCTATTATTAAATTGAATTTTCTATTATTCAAATTTAATTCCACTATCAAATTTGAATCTCTCATTACTTAATTTAATCTCCACTATTAATATAAATTTTCCTTCTTAATTAAATTTTCATGATGATCCCTTCAATTACCTATTTTATTTTATGGCATTTTCACATTTTATTGTTGAAAACCTACGATGATACGGATATTTCAACACCCTATCTTATATTTATTGTAATTCCAATTTTGTAATTAGTTTTTCGTATTTGCATGTTATGTAATGTTTATGTATTTGTTAGTTTGTTAAACATGTTCTTTTATATGTTTGGGCTCAATACCATTTGTATTTGAGCCCAATGGGTCGTAAATAATGAAAGAATGGTGTATGAGATTACACACTATATATAGAGTGTGTAACTCATACACACATAACTCTTTTGGCAAAAACCTTATCCATACAACTCACAAACTCTCTTTTCTCTCTTTCTCTCGACAATAAACAAACACCAAACAAGTTCCGAGGTCTCGGTCCTATCTAGCTATTTCCGCTAGCTAGTGTAGAGGTTGATCCAAGATAACTAGTAACCGTTGTTGTGTTGTTAGATCTAGTCAAGGGACCTACAATTGGAATTAGAGCGGGTCGAATCTTATGATTCAACTTTGCTCTTGATATTCGGGTTCTATTTCCGATATTATCCGAATCGAGATGTTAAAACCCGTTGTGTTTGAAAATAAAGTTTCTAGATCTAGAAACAAATTTGGAAATAAAGTGGGAAATAAACGTGTTTGAAGCTTTCTCCTTGTAGATCCGGATGTTTGGGATCTACAAGTGTCCGATCCGGGCATTTCGGGAACCGTTCCGCCATACGAAGAATATGCGGCGATTGTTCGGTTCTTCTCCGACGACGATTTTAGAGATAAAGATGTAAAAATCAAACTCCGATGTACGTGTGTACCGGTTATTTCAAATTGAAGAAACTGTGAGATGAAAATGTGACCGATGGGTTTGCTGATAACTGCTGGCGGTGGTAGATGGTGGCTGTCTGCGTTTCAAGTTATTAAAGAAAAAAAAAACGTTTTTCTGCCAACGTGTTTCGGCGAGAAATAAAGAAATAAGAAAGAAGAGGTGGCTGGAATTCGGAGGTGGAAGAAAGGATACGACGGCTATAGGCGGAGGTGGTTGAGTGGAGTTGGTCAACGGAATTACGTTTTTCCGACGTTGACCGGCCGCCGACAATGTTGAGAGAGAATTTAATGATGGTGGATGATGGCGGTTTGGTGGCTCGGACGGTAGTTGACGGCCGGTGACTGTGTGTGATGATGGAACAATAAAGGCGGTGGCCGTAGGCCAGTTTTCCGTCGGCGCGCTTTTCCGGCGGCAGGCCGATCCCCAGAGTCACCTTTCCGGCGGCGGTGGGTGCCTGTGGCTGCTGCTACCCTAAAAGGAAGACGAAGTTGCTGGACATGGGCTGATTTACATGAGCCAACTTTGTTAGTTTACTTAGCCAAGTTACTAGGATTGATTTACTAAAGCTTTGGGTTTGCTACATGTTTCAGACTCACTTTGGGCCTGCTCATACAAAAGTAATCCAAGTACAAGAAATTATAAACCGGGCCACATGCTTACAAGATAATTTTGGTGTAAGGCCCCGTACCCGGTAGCCCTACTTTAGCGTAAGATTTACTCATAAACACAGTTCTAAAGTCAGAGTTAACTAATATTTTTCGTGGAAACGTTAACTTCAACTATTGTTTACAATACATTCAATCTTTTCTTTAAAACCATAACATAAAACATTATATTTAAAACATTATTTATTCCGTCTTCATGTCACAGCCCCCGACCCCTATACCCAGGGAGGGAAGCCGTGAACATTGATTGGTAGTATCGGTGTTTATTAAATTATTTTGCAGTGGAATATTTCATCAGAACCGTAGTTAGGAAAAATGATCAGAGTTATAAAACACCATGATTATTATTATGATAAACCGCGAATTTAATCCCTTTTGATACAAATGTAAGTTTTATAGGGTTAAACCCTAATTTACAAAACACGTTTCTTTATTCGGGTGACAAGCCCACTTATTTAAGATGGAAGACTGCAGACATCATTCCTTTGTCTCTAACAAGTCACCATGAAACATGTTTAAAATAAATGATTAGCAAGAAATACTGGTGAGTACATTCATTTGTAAAAGACACATTTTACATTTACCGAAAGGTACTTGTCACTCGACCGTATCTATGACTGTGGTCATATTACTTATTGGCTAACACTTGTCCAATAAGTAACGTGCAATAGCCCAGTAGGCAAGCCTTGTATACAAAACCCCACAATACCAGTAGTAACCATCCCGTAAGGCTACAGAGACTTAATCACTGTAACGTATTTAAAATACTTTAAAAATATATTTGAAACCATTTAGACCATCTGTCATGAGTTTTATAGGTTTTGAAATCATCATGATAGTGTCGGAAAAACAGTTGTCTCACGCAAATGTGAGTGATACAAAAACTCGATTGTCTCACCTTGCAAGTTTACAATTTAAAGAACGCCTCTTGATATTATGCACCTAGGGTAAACATAATGTAGTATATCTAGATTAGAATAAAACCAATAATCATAACGATAATCACGAGAGTAGAAACTTACACGATGGCATAATGTCTTACCTTAATAGGCAGAACTTTTGGATTCGTGTATATTAGATTGTTTCGATCGGATAGGATATCGCTACGATACTCGCTTATTATATTATATTCTTAATATATATATGTATGAGAATTGAGAGAGAAAGCAAAATTTTTGAACGTCGAATGAATGTTTCAATTCAACCTATTTATAGCTGATTTTGGACCCCATCGCGATATGCGATGGCCATAAACAAACGGCGTCGCGTATCGCAAAGAATCTTGTAGCTTCGCCTAGTCGGCCCTAGGCATGCTACGTGGCACGCCACGTGGCATGCAACTTGTCTCGTCTGCGTAGCTTCCACGTCGCGAAACGCGATGGTGTTACTTTTGATAGATCATCGCGTATCTCTATGCCGCAATGTTTCATAACTTACACGTCATCGAGCTACGCGATGAGGCTAATCTAAACCCGTCACGTATCACGATGGAAGGATTATTAAAAATCTTAATTTTCCACTCAAAGCGCCACATTGCGCCTATCGCACTTCGCCCGTGCCCGTGCACGTGCGCGTTCGGGTGCTTCGCACCCTCCGCTAGGACCACTGGGTGTGATTTGTCTTATAAGAACATTAGCATATGAATTTTTTTTCTTATAAAGAACTCACTAGTTTTATAATCTAGCGATGTGGGACAAGGATTTACACTTCTATTTATACCATGGTGGAAGCTTCTCATTTACTTTCCTCCACCAATGTGGCATGAATTTTTTTCCTTTCATTTCCTTACTTTTTCCTTAAATTTATTTTGTGGTTTGTTATAGTCTCCCCTCCTTATTTTGAATCTCGTCCTCGAGATTTACTTGTAATAAGTATGGGTACTTATGTTTCATTTCTTATTCCAATTCCCAAGTATATTCTGGCCCACGTTTTGAATCCCGCTTCACTTTGACCAGAAGTATTCTTTTATGTTTGAGATTCTTGATCTTTCTATCTTCAATTTTCAAGGGTTCCTCCACGAATTTCAACTTTTCATTTACCTTTATATCTTCAAAGGGTACTTTTAGTGATTTATCAGCTAAACATTTCCTTAAGTTACTTACATGAAATACATCTTGTATACCTGACATTTCCTCTGGTAAGTCTAGCTAATAGACTACTGGTCCAATTCATTTGATAATTTGAAATGGTCCAACAAATCATGGACTTAATTTTCCTCTCTTACTGAATCGGATTACTCCTTTCCATGGAGATACTTTTAGTAGAACCCTGTCTCCAACTTGAAATTCTAATGGTTTGAATCGATGATCTGCATAACTTTTCTGACGATCTCGTGCGGTCTTTAATCCCTCCTTAACTTGATTTATCTTGTCAGTACTTTCTTGAATGATTTCAGGACCTGATAATTGTTTTCCTCCTATTTCTGCCCAACATACTGGAGTTCTGCACCTTCGTCCATAAAGGGCTTCAAATGGGGAAGCATTAATACTTGTATGATAACTGTTGTTATAGGAGAATTCTATTAGTGGTAAATGGTCATCCCAATTTCCACCAAAATCTATTACACATGCCCTTAACATGTCTTCCAATGTTTGTATGGTCCTTTCACTTTGACCATCAGTCTGTGGATAGTATGCTGTGCTCAAGTTTAATTTTGTTCCCATAGCTACTTGGAAACTTTTCCAAAAATGAGAAGTAAAACGGCTATCCCGATCCGATACAATGGATAATGGAACTCCATGTAATGAGACAACTTTGTCTACATACAGCTTAGCTAATTGTTCCATTTTAAATGTTTACTTCATTGGTATAAAATGAGCTGATTTTGTTAATATATACACAATTACCCAGATTGTGTCATTACCTCTTCTTGTGGTAGGTAATTTGGTAACAAAATCCATTGAATTCCCATTTCCATTCTGGCATTTCAAAGCTTCTTCTTGCTTAGGTCCCCATTCAAACTCGACATTCTTAAACCTTAACTTGGTTAACGGAACTGCTATTCAGGAAAAATTTGGAATGAAGAGTCTATAATATCCTGCTAATCCTAAGAAACTTTGAATTTCTGTAGGAGTCTTAGGAATTTCCATTTTGTAATAGCTTCTATTTTAGAATGGTCCACGTGAATACCTTTATGGTTAATCAAGTGTCCTAGAAACTGTACTTCCTGTAACCAAAACTCACACTTTGAGAATTTAGCGTAAAACTTCTCTTTCCTTAATAGTGTCAAGAGTGTATGAAGATGTTTGACATGATCTTCACTGGTTTTGGAATAAATAAGTATATCGTCTATAAAAACGATTACAAATTTATCCAAATATGGTTTACATATTCGATTCATCATATCCATGAATGCAGCTGGTGCATTGGTTAAACCAAATGGCACGACTGTAAAGTAATAATGACCATATCTTGTCCTAAAAGCTGTTTTATGAATATCTTCTTCTTGCCCTTTTAATTGGTGGTATCCTAAGCGTAAATCAATTTTAGAGAAATATCGAGCTCCTTGGAGTTGATCGAATAAATCATCAATTCTCGGTAAGGGATACCGATTCTTAATTGTGACTTTGTTCAATTCTCTATAATCGATACACATACGGATTGACCCATATTTCTTTTTGTCAAACAATATTGGTGCTTCCCAGGGTGATGAGTTAGGTCGCATGAAACCTTTTTCTAGCAATTCATCTAATTGCTTCTTTAATTCTAACATCTCTGTTGGTGCTAATCTATATGGTGCTTTAGCAACTGGCGCTAATCCTGGTACTATATGGATTCTAAATTCAACTTCACGATCAGGCAGTTGTCCAGGTAAGTCTTATGGAAAGACGTCAGAATATTCCGATACTACTGGAATTTCTTTTAGCTCTTTTCCTTTGGCGCTAATGATTAAAGAAATCATATATGCTACGCCTTGTTTCCTTAGATAGCTTGCCACTTTCATTACTGATATAAACATTCTAGGCTTGAGCATTTTATCTCCTTGAATGGTAATGACTTTTCCCGTTGGCGTAGGAACTTCAATAGAATTTGTATTACATAGGATTCGAGCATGATTGGCTGCTAACCAGTCCATTCCTAATATAACATCGAATCCAGCCAAATTCATTGGAAGTAAATTTGCTTTAAACTTCTAGCCTAGTAAGTTTATGTTTTCTTCTTGAGGTACTTCATGAATATGAATAGAATTTCCATCGGCCATTTCTACCGTGCAGACTTGATTAAGTTTGGTTAATGGTTGATTTAGGGCTTGGCAAAACTTCGTGTTTATAAAACTTTGATTTGCTCTGGAATCAATCAATACGTTAGCCTAAACGTTATTGATAAGGAACGTACCCGCAATGACATCTGGAATCATTGTTGCTTCTTGTGCAGTAAGCTGAAAAGCTCATGCATTCTTCTTAGGCCCATCTGTGTTCTTTGCTTTGTTGTCAGGCACCTTTATCAGTTTTGGACATTCTGGACGGATGTGGCCAGGTTCTCCACAGTTATAGCAAACACGACTTTCTTTTATCCTACATTCTTCATCCGTATGTCCAGCAATTTTGCAATAATTGCAATACTTAGTTTTCTTAAAAGGGTATCTCCCTGAATGCCTCTTTCTGTAAATTTTACTGAATGGATGAGCATAAGATTTCCCTGTTCCTTTCTTCTGAAATTCTTGGGTAATCTTCTGGGCTAGATCTTTCTTTTTATTTTCTTCCTGAGTTCGGACTAATCCGTCTGTCATGGTATATTAGCTAGCTCAACTGTTTCTTCAATAGTTTGAGGTCTAGCTGACTTTACCAGATTGCGGATTTCACTTACTAATCCCCAAATATAACGAGAAATTAGTACTGATTCTGATGAAGCCAAAGCCGGTACCATTCTTACATATTCGAAGAATTTTGTCGTATACTCACGACACTTCACACTTTCCATCTTGTGATTTAAGAACACAGTAGCAATCTTTTCTCTTTAATGAAGAGGAAAAAATTTCCTTTCTACTATTTCTTTAAATTCTTCCCAGGTCATAGTATTGACTATGTGATTTCCCTTTGACTGGAGGACTGTATTACACCATTCCATTGCTTCATTAATGAAGAGGTTAGAAGCATATATTATTTTATCTTCTTCAGCACATTTACTGATTCTTATTATAGCTTCTGTCTTTTCTAACCAGCATAGTGCTGAAATAGGTCCTTCATTTCCAGAGATTTCGGTTGGTTTACAGGCTAAGAAATCCTTGTAAGTACAACCAAGAACTTTTGACTTTTTGGGTAATGGGTTGCTATTTCCTCCATTCACGCTATTACTAGCCTCATTATTAGACTTGCGTTTATTACTCTCGGTCTTATGCCTAATTGCATAAACGGGTTGCTTAATAGCATCAGCAATTAAAGGAATTGCTTCAGTGATTTTTAGAGCTATCATATTTTCAATAGCATTCATATTCAGACGATTTTCCTGATTATTAATTTCATGATTATGCTCGTTTCCGTGATTGTGCTCGTGATTATGCTCGTTTTCGTGATTGTGCTCGTTTTCGTGATTATGCTCATTTTCGTGATTGTGCTCGTTCGACATCTGAATTACATACAAGAAAGGAATTATTAATATCGTAGTCAAATAATAAGATAAGCAAGATATTAATAACACATAAGCATAAAATAACACATAGGCATAGAATATGTCAAAATCGTCGATCTTTGCGACATTTATTCTTTATATATATATATATATGCATAACTATATTTTACATCTACACACTTTACATATATGCGTCACTATACACTTTTCTTACATACATACACGCTTTTTTTATCAAAGAAATTACGATAATGAACATATAAATATTATATATATGGTTCTCGGTCGTAGTATTTCTAGGTTAAATTCTCCCCCATATTTCTCAGACTATTCCCAGTATCTATTAATTCTTCCCCATAATGACGGAGCTCAGCCGTCATTCCGGTGTCATGGTGGGGTAGTTTGCGGTTTCAGCCCGGAATGGTGCATATGGGTTTGTCATCATCGTTTGATATTGCCAGTAATTCATCCACCATTCTTCCAGTTGGGCTTGGTTAATAATATCATCAGGGAGGAGTGTATTATTTGGGTTTTGAGATGGCATATTAAGATTGTTGGAGCTTGCTGCACCTATCTCGTTGAATATTGGTTGAAAGATTTCACATTCATCTAGGCATCTGCCTAATCGCTCCTGCATTGGTATTGTTGAAGGGGGTGGTGGTAAAGTTGGTGGTGGTTCAATTGGTTGTGGTTGAGTTGGTTGTTTAGGTTGTGGTGGTGGTTGTATGACTGAGGTTCTTCTTTTTTTATTTTTTCCCAGCCCTCTTTGCTAGTCTTTGAGCCTTCTTCTTATTTTGGGTTTTTGTTTTTCTACAGGTTGTTGTGCTTGAAATACCATGGGTTCAGGGTGTTGTTCACTAGTTTGTCCTTCTTCCATATCCGTAGTGTTAACGGATATATTTTCAAATGCTTCAACTAGCTCACTCATGCTGTTAAGCCAAAAGCAATAAAACAACAAACTCCAAAAGAAAATAGTATTTATTTTCACGTGTAGTTAGAATGTTATGTGTATGGGACACATAGGTTAATGCATGTATCTCCTAACTCTTAACTTTAAAATTAGTTACTACTAAAATACCTATATTGCTTAAACTAGTGGCTCTGATACCACTTCAGCTGTCATAGCCCTCGACCCCTATACCATGGGAGGGAAGCCGTGAACATTGATTGGTGGTATCGGTGTTTATTAAATTATTTTACAGCGAAATATTTCATCAGAACTGTAGTTAGGAAAAATGATCAGAGTTATAAAAACACCATCATTATTATTATGATAAACCAAAATTTAATCCCTTTTGATACAAACATAAGTTTTATAGGGTTAAACCTTAATTTACAAAACACGTTTCTTTATTCTGGTGACAAACCACTTATTTAAACTGGAAGCCCGCATGCATCATTCCTTTGTCTCTAACAAGTCACCTGAAACATGTTTAAAATATCTGATCAGCAAGAAATACTGGTGAGTACATTCATTTGTAAAAGACACATTTTACATTACAGAATTAAGATGTTTTTACACCTGCCTGCTTACTAATTACCGAATGGTACTTGTCACTCGACCGTATCTATGACTGTGGTCATATTACTTATTGGCTAACACTTGTCCAATAAGTAACGTGTAATAGCCCAGTAGGCAAGCCTTGTATAGAAAACCCCACAATACCAGTAGTAACCATCCTGTATGTCTACAGAGAATTAATCACTGTAATATATGTAAAATACTTTAAAATATATCTGAAACCATTTAGGCCATGTGTCATGAGTTTTATAGGTTTTGAAATCATCATGACAGTGTTAGAAAAATAGTTGTCTCACGCAAATGTGAGTGATAAAAAAACTCGAATGTCTCACCTTGCAAGTTTACAATTTAAAGAACGCCTCTTGGTATTATGCACCTAGGATAAACAAAATGTAGTATATCTAGATTAGTATAAAACCAATAATCATAACGATAATCACGAGAGTAGAAACTTTACACGATGGCACAATGTCTTACCTTAATAGGCAGAGCTTTTGGATTCGTGTATATTAGTTTCTTTCGATCGGATAGGATATCGCAACGATACTCGGGTATTATATTATATTCTTAATATAAATGTAAGAGCAAAATTTCTGAACGTCGAATGAATGTCTCAATTCAACCTATTTATAGTTGATTTTGGACCCCATCGCGATACGCGATGGCCATAAACAAAAGGCGTCGCGTATTGCAAAGAATATTGTAGCTTCACCTAGTCAGCCCTAGGCATGCTACATGGCATGTCGCGTGGCATGCAACGTGTCTCGTCTGCGTAGCTTCAACGTCGCGATACGCTATGGTGTTACTTTTGATAGATCATCGCGTATCGCTACGCTGGAATGTTTCTGGATAACTTACACGTCATCGCGCTACGCGATGAGGCTAATCTAAACCCGTCGCGTATCGCAATAGAAGGATTATTAAAAATCTTACTTTTCCACAGAAATACTAAGGCGGCCCTTAAGCGGCGATTCGAGCGTGCGAAGTGCAAAGTGCGCCATCAAAGCGCTACATTGCGCTTATCGCACTTCGCCCGAGCCCGAGCCTGAGCCCGTGCGCGTTCGGGTGCTTCGCACCCTCCGCTAGGACCACTGGGTGTGATTTGTCTTATAAGAACATTTGCATATGAATTTTCTTTCTTATAAAGAACTCACTAGTTTTATAATCTAGCGATGTGGGACAAGGACTTACACTCCTATTTATACCATGGTGGAAGCTTCTCATTTTCTTTCCTCCACCAATGTGGGATGGATTTTTCTCCTTTCATTTCCTCACTTTTTCCTTAACTTTATTTTGTGGTTTGTTATACTTCAGATGCCAACCATTCAATCATTGCCATGTGCCATCCTCATGCTAACTCCTCAAGCATATTTACCTACGTGCATACTAAAAGTCAGCTACGCTGAGTGAGTTCTAGTTAATCAGGCGACATACAATACATACACATATCATAAATACATGTATGAAGATACATATCCGTACTTAACCAGTTTCGTATCCAACATACATTCATGCATACATACTATTACCTACCGAGAGTATGTTCATAGTCCGCCGTCTATACCTATACTCAAGGTCGTGAACACGTAAAAGGTCCGCAGTCCTTACCTATGTTCACCATTTATGGTACGTGCAAGGTCCGCAGTCCTTCCCTATACCATCCTACAATAACAATATGTACAAGGTCCACATTTCTTCCCTATGTTGCAACCTAGTTCATAGCACGTACGAGGTCCGCAGTCCTCCCATATGCTACCACAAAACTATTACAGCACGTATAAGGTCCGCAGTCCTTTCCTATGCTGGATCCTATCCGAAGTACGTATAAGGCCCACCTTCCTTAACTACGTTCTCATATATCATCTATAACACGTATAAGTCCCATAATCCTTAACTACGCCCCCATATGCCAGGTCTATGTCCAACAGAAGCTAGAGGGATTCACCATCCTAACTTATTATGTCAGACGCATATCTCACATACCAATCATGTACCTGTATACACATACTTCACATATACAATAATTATATCGTAGTATACGAACACTCAAGGCGTTCTTAACATCATTCATCTAATGACCAAACTCCTCAACGATACGTGCAATATCCGAAGATCGTTCACGTACCGACAAGCATTCGTTTATATCTATCACGTATATCATATATAGCATACACTTACCACTTAAGGTAAGTGTATTAACTAATCACATCGAGTATGCACGCAGCCCCGAAAACATAACAAGGAATGGGGCTAGAAACTCACCTGAATGCGGTTACGTTCTGATATGGTTTAATATATACATAGTTTATAATATTTCCTATACTTTTGAGTAACTTTTGGTTTGATTTTACTAAGTTTTATCCAAAATTGTTCGTATTTGAATTTTATTAGTCTCAAGTGTCAACGAACCAAATTATAGTATTTTCACTAAACTTGAAACCAATGAGTGAAGAGTCCAGCTCATTTTACATATTACTAGACATCATATATTAGTATTATTGTTATAGTTATTAGATTTTTACTACTAAAAAGTATGAAGTTTAATTAAAATATGAATACCCACCGTTTATTTAATATTGACAGGATAATCAAGATGATTTGGGTGGTATATCTAATTTGGTGGACCACACACTAATAACAAAAGAATGAAAGATCATGTTCATAAGCCCATCACAAAAGAAATATTATGAGACGGGTTGTGAATTAAGAGAAAAGTGGGCTGGACGAATGGATTTTTAACATAAAAGAAAAACCCTATAATATTATATATTAAAAGAAGGAAGAAAACTAAAATACATATATGGAGCTAGGTTTTGGGACGCAAGAAAGAAACAAGTGGCGGCTACTGTTGAACTAAATTAATAAAATTGGAAGAACAGGAGGCTTCGAAGAAAGAAAAACGAAAGAAAAATAAGCACCCAACCAAGGAGCTCAAAAGGTCACGGCTGAAAATAATAAGCAAGCTAGTAGGCTGGTGAATTAAATTAATCAGGTTGGCTAGTAGGTCAATTATATTTCTCTTTTTTGATGAACAATAAATTATATGTTATTTTTGTTTCATTCTTGATTATGAGTAGCTAAATACTTTAGACTACGGGTTTTGGTTGATTACTAGTTTATATTAATGGTTTAACGAATTATTATTTGATATTGGTTGATTTGATGTTATGGTAAAAGTTTTGTTTTTGCTTTGGTCATAATATTGTTGAATAATTGAATCTAGTTTCTTACTTTAATATTTATTTCACTTGTGTTTAATAGTTTTTGGTGATTGTTAGACGCATGATTAGGTTGTCTACGTTTTGTTTTCAACTCGTTTGCGGTTTATGATCGAAATCAGGAGCAGGCTAAGGAAATCCCTGATGTCGTGACATGTACGTTTCTAGTAAATGGTATTTTTGCTTCTGTGTTGTTTGATTCAGGTGCAAATAGAAGTTTTGTAGCTACGACAATTAGTAAGTTAGCCAAAATGAAATGCTGCAGTGTGCCTGAAACTTTTAAGGTAGAAACCGCTAGTGAGACCTCGGTTAGAATAATGATAATGGTTAAAGATTGTAAGATAGAGTTAAAGGGACGTGAGTTCCCTGTTACCTTGTATGTTATGACCTTAGGAGGGTTCGATGTGGTTTTGGGAATGGACTAGCTGTCTGAGTTTGAAGCTCAGATAGTGTATAAGAGTAGGTTAATAAGATTAAAATCATTGGATGATAGTACGGTGACGATTTATGGTGATAAGGAAAGTTCAGGGCTTAATGTCATTTCGATGATAAAAGCTGAAGGATTGTTAATATGAGGGTGTGCTGCCTACCTGGCGTATGTTGTTAAAGCTACGGCCGAGACGAAAGAAGTGTAAGATGTTTTCGTTGTGCGCGACTACCCATAAGTGTTCCCTAAGGATCTTCCGGGGTTGCCACCGAAGCATGAGATAGAATTTCAGATAGATTTAGTACCAGGAGCACAGCCCATCGCGAAAGCACCTTATCGCCTGGCGCCGTCCGAGATGAAAGAGTTAATGTCCCAACTGCAAGAACTTCTCGACAAGGATTTTATTAGGCCGAGTGTTTTCCTGTGGGGTGCACAGGTGTCGTTCGTTAAGAAGAATTATGGAAGCATGAGAATGTGTATAGACTATCGTGAGTTGAATAAGCTCACGGTGAAGAACAGATATCCATTGTCACGGATTAATGATTTGTTTGACTAACTACAAGGTTCGAGTTGGTTCTCACGAATAGATCTTAGATCAGGCTATCATCAGCTGAAAGTGTAAAAGGCAAACATCCCTAAGACAACGTTTCGAACGCGGTATAGATACTACAAGTTCCTCATAATGTCGTTCGGTCTAACGAATGCCCCAGCAGCATTTATGGACATGATGAATAGGGTATGTCGGCACATGTTAAAAACATCAGTTATCGTGTTCTCCGATGATTTATTGATTTATTCGAAGAGCGAGTCTGACCACGTGGAACATCTATGAGAAGTGTTAGAGAAACTGAAGGCAGAGAAGTTGTACCTTAAATGCGCATTGTGGTTGCGTGAAGTACAGTTTCTAGGTCATGTAATTAATCCCGAACGGATTACTGTGGACCCAGCTAAGATTGAGGCGATAACGAATTGGAAGACCCTGCGGAACCCGACTGATATACGCAGCTTATTAGGGTTGGCTGGCTATTATAGGAGATTCATCGAAGGCTTCTTCAAAATAGCTGCACCATTGACTGGAATGACCCGAAAGTCTGTAGTATACACTTGGGGAAAGTTTCAAGAGGAGGATTTTGAGGAATTAAAGAAAAGACTCACGCAAGCTCCAATCCTTGATCTACCCGAAGGTGGTGAGGATTTGGTTGTTTGTACTGATGCCTCACATTGTGGGTTAGGTAGCGTGTTAATGCAACGAGGGAAGGTTATAGCTTATGCGTCCAGACAGTTGAAGAATCATGAGAGCACTTACCCAACGCATGACTTGGAGCTAGCAGCAGTAGCGCATGCTCTAAAGATATTGAAACACTATTTGTATGGTACTAAGTGTAATATCTACACATATCATAAGAGTTTAAAGTACTTTTTCGAACAGAAAGAGTTGAACATGATGTAGAGGAGAAGCTTAGAGTTAATAAAGGACTATGACTGTGATATCAAATACTATCCGGGAAAGGCTAATGTGGTTGTCGACGCTCTAAGCCGTAAGAATGAAGAAGTCATTGCAACATTGAAGTCATATAAGTTGATTATTAACTCAGATCTCTTTGAAAAGATCATCAAGGTGCAGTGGAAGTGCTTATAGATGAAAGTCTAATGAAGAAAGAGAGAATTTTCGGACAGTAAGACGAACTTATGGACAACACTCATGGTGTGAAGAATAGGTTTGACCGTATGTGATTCCACGCCATGGAAAACTTATAGGTCAAATCTTAGATGAAGCTCACAAATCGAGATACTCGATTCATCCAGGATCCACCAAGATTTATAAAGACCTTGAGAGAGACTACCGGTGGCCGAGTATGAAGAATGACGTAGTAGATTATGTTAGTAAGTACCTAACTTGCTTGCAAGTCAAAGTAGAGAACCAGAAACCTTATGGGAAGATGCAGCCATTAGAGATACCAGAATGGAAATGGGAACACATCACCATGTATTTCATAACCAAGCTACCCCGTACAGCTAAACATCATGATACCATTTGGGTGTTTGTGGACCGTTTGACGAAAAGTGCTCACTTTCTGCCTATACGAGAGGCCATCTCTTCAAAAACGTTAGCAAACGTGTTCATCAAGGAGGTTGTGGCTAAGCATGGGGTGCCAATGTCGATCGTGTCCGATAGAGATACGCGCTTCACCTCGAGATTCTGGAAGAAGTTCCATGAAGCCATGGGCATAATGTTGAACATCAGTACGGCGTATCAACCTCAAACAAATGGGCAGTCTGAAAGCAGTATCCAAACCCTTGAGGATATGCTGCGTGCCTGTGTTAAATATTTTGGAGGAAATTGGAATGATCATCTGCATCTGGCATAAATCTCCTATAACAACAGCTACCATTCAAGTATTGGTATGCCTCCGTACGAAATGTTGTATGGAAGATGTTGCAGAACTCCCGTATGTTGGGGAGAGATTTGACAAAAAGAGACTGGAAGTCTAGAAGTTGTGCAAGAAACCTCTTCAAAGTTTGATCAGATCAAGGCAAGGATGAAAGCTTCTCAAGACCATCAGAAGTCGTATGCCGATAAGCAGCGACGACCAATCGAGTTTAATGTTGGTGACAATGTGATGCTCAAGGTGTCGCCTTGGAAGGGAATTATTCGTTTCAGATAAAGAGGAAATTTAAGTCCAAGGTATATTGAACCATTTAAGATTGTCGATCGTGTTGGTGAAGTAGCTTACAGGCTGGGTTTGCCTGAAGAGTTAACAGGAATTCACTCTCATTTTCACGTTTCTCACTTGAGGAAATGTCTAGCTGATGATACGTCCCACGTACCATTAGTAGACATCGAGGTAGATGAACAGTCGAACTACATCGAACAGCCTATTGAAATAGTGGACCGAAAGGAAACGCAACTTCGTTATAAAGCTATTCCGTTAGTGAAAGTAATATGGAAGCATCGTAAGGGATCGAATGCTACTTGGGAAGTTGAAGAAGAGATTCGAAAGTTTTACCCGGACTTGTTTAAGTAAGAGTTAGGTTTTAGGGACGAAACCTATTTTAAGGACGGTAGACTTGTAACATCCTGAAATTTCTAAGAATAATATTTAATATTATTTATTTATGACAGAAAAGTTTACTTGAGGAAAAATAAAATAATAATAAAGGTAGAAGGTTAAATAGGCTAAATAGATGGAATTGATTATTGACCAAAAAGGAAAGATGGGCCTAAGGTTCATGGGCTTAAGGAGTATAAATACCCATTAAACCTTAATCCTTTCCATTTCCATACATTCTACACCTTAGCCTACACCATCAAAAACACACACTTAAGCCAAAACTCTTTATTCTAAAATATTCAACGATCCAAGACCAATTGAAGGTAAGAAATCATTTATCTCAGCTGACCCAACATAGTAGAACCCGACACTGCAGCCCCGGGATGCCGTATGAGCCGTTTGGATCTAGATTTAGATCTAGCTTATTTTGGGTGTTTAATCAACCAAAAACGAGCTTACGGATCACCTTAGCTCAGATCTGGATACCTCGAAGCTACCTGCGTCATAAACGATCAAACCCCAATCAATCATGGTGGTTAACGGCGGAGGACGGCGCCGGAATTGAAGAAACACCTTAAAAAACGCGTAATAAGGAGCTGAACAGAACGTATACGCCGTATAAGTCTATGTAGCGTATAAGTTGGTGCCGTATAAGTATGCCTGCTGCGGGTATGTATGAAAGCGTATATGTAAGTTTGTACCGTATAAGTATCATTAACATATAAGTACGCTTGCAGCGTGTATGTGTGAAAGCGTATATGTATGTATGAAAGCGTATATGTATGTATGTATCGTATATGTGTAAACATATATGTATGCATCCAAGTGTATGTATGACTTATACGCTATACGACTTATGCGCTAGATAATTTATACGTTGGAAGGAACTTATACACCATGGAGGACTTATACGCTAAGGAACTTACACACCAAAATTACTTACATGCCAATAATAACTTATACACTAGATTAAATGATTTTCTAAATAAACGAAATATAAACAACGTGTATGTACGTAAATGATAGACATGGAATTATATGATATATGAACTAAAGATAAGTAACTAGTTAATTAAAAAAGGTAACGGGAAATGACTTAGAAATATAGTATAGGAGTATTTAAGTAATGCTTGTTAATTCATACACAGTTAGCCGTGCACAGCTCAAGAAGGGCATAATATTAAATTCAGCGAGGAATCGCTTACATGTGAGTTTCTAGCCCCATTTCCTTGTTATGTTTTCGGGGATGTGTGCGTACTCTATGTGATTAGTTAATACACTTACCTTAAGTGGTAAGTATATGCCATGTATGATTTATGTTGTAGATATGAATGTTTGTCGGTACGTGAACGATCTTAGGATATTGCACGTATCGCCAGGGAAGACGATTGTTATAAAGATCAGATTGTTTGATACACGATGTATGAATGATATACGTATGTTATATGATTAAGAGTATGTATGAAAGTTAATAAAAATGAATATAAAGACAGGTATGGTATGGCTGTATGGGAAGAAAGGGACCAAGCCCTAATAATACTCGAGGAAGAAGGTACCAGACCCTAATAATATCTGCGAAAGAAAGGTACCGAGCCCTAATAATACTCGAGGAAAAAGGGACCAGACCCTAATGATATCCGATGAAGAAATGACCGAGCCCTAATAATACTCGAGGAAGAAGGGACCAGACCCTAGTAATATCCGAGGAAGAAGGGGACCGAGCCCTAATAATACTCGAGGAATTAAGGCGTAATGCTCTTTAAAAGGTATAAGTATGTAAAGTAAGATTAAATATAAAAGTAAGAAAGAAAGAAAGAATTAATGAATGAAAGAAAGTATATACTTATGTGTGTGCGAAAGAAAGATAAGAAGGCTAAGTAAGTAAAATGTATCTACGGATACGTATGAGTAAGTATGTGAATGTCTGTATGTTATCTGTTTTAATTAGAACTCACTCAGCATAGCTGACTTTTAGTATGCACGCATGTTAATAGAGTGAAGCAGCTAGCTTGAGGCAGACACATGGCATGATCTAAAGAAGCTGGCATCTGCAGAAAGATTTGTCTTGATGTTAAATAAGATGTTTTATGTTATGTTTTTAAAGACAAGTTTGAATGTTTGTATCGAATGATTGAAGTTTTATTTATTCCGCGAAACTTTTAATTAACTCTGATATTTAGAATTGTGTTTGTGAGTAAATCCAACGCCAATGTAGGGTACTGGGAACGGGGCCTTACAATTTACCCAATTAAATACCCGATGTACCCAATATAGCTTATTTTATATATATATATATATACATATATTATATATTCCAAATATCTTATTTGTCGAAACTTGTTTATGAAATTACCCATCTTTATAATCGATTAGTTATATTTTGTCAAAAACCGGCGGGTTTTGAGCTGGGTATACCCGACGGGTATTTTATCAAAACCCTACAGAAAACCCGATGGGAAAACCCGAAACCTGACGGGTAATTACCCGATTAAAACCCGACGAGTTTGGGACAGATTTAAATAACCGGGTATGGGTTTGGGAATATCAAAACCCGATCCAAACCTGACTCATTGCCATCCCTAATGATCGAAACAGAGATCACAAAGATTCTCGTCTTCTTTCATTGAACCACTCATGCCCTCCCCAATGTGTTGTAAGTGGGAAACGAACATGGGTCTCTATTGAATAACCCAAGTTCCCTACAAGTACATCACATTGGATTGGAATGGACATTATATATTGTAAATAATAAATTATATTAATAATAATTTAACTATACTATTAAAAGAAGACATATTATCCACATGATATTCAACTAGACCCTCAACATAAGCTGCCAAGTGTACAAGTTTCCGTTTTTTATAATTTTCAATTCATTATATGTTTTGGTTTAATTAAAATTGTTTCAGTTTTAAGGTTTTGAACTAGAATGAAAAATATGTTGTTGGTTGGCATCGAACTTACTACCTTGCATTTAAAAATGTATGTGCCTTACCAACTCAACTATAATAAATTGATGCGAACCTTCTATTTTCCTTAATAGGTATAGACTCACAACCTTACATTTTGATATATTTTAAAATACAAATACAAATTATTCTTAATAACTTATGTATTTTAGGAAATATGTTATGCGTTATCAATGCTTCAAATGATTGATAATATCATTTCAGTTAAAAAAAATTAAAACATCTTTAATTTCATCGAATATTTCTCCATGTCTATCGCGTTTCCATATTCAATACGATTTAACCAATGCTGAAACTGTAAGTATGTATAATGTTGTCTAATCATCTAGCAACGTGCAATTTATATAATATATATTAGTTTTTCATATTCGTGTTTTATTCGGTACACAAGTAAAAAAATTATAATTTTAGTGAAGGAATAATAGATAAATATAACTACAAAATTTACGGGTATAACTTCAAATGTTTTATTAAAAGGGATTTTTAGAGATTTATGAATTGTAAAATTTTATTTATCATTATTTATATCTTATGAATCCATAAGATATGTTATTTTGTATGTGTAAATTTAATTTTTTATTGTATTTTTTTAAATACTCTTGTATTACACGAGCTCTAACATAAAAATAATAAATACACTCCTGATAATGAGAATATGAGAAATTATGAGCATAAAAACGAAAATTTATGAGCATTAATGCATTGCATTCTCAACAACATTAATGACATACTTAAAAAAATAAAACACATAAAGTATAAAAGTTATGAGAATTAATTGGAGCGTTTAATAGGTTTTTAATATAATTGTCCAAAACCTCTCTATATATATTCAAGCAACACAACTAATCTTGGTACAAAGAAATCTTACGTTTTTGCATTTTGTGTTCTAATCTTTATAATATGGAAAAAACTTCATTTGTGATGGTGTTGGTGATTGCTCTATCTCTTTCCCTCTATGGTAAGCCGTAAGCTTGGTCTCAAGTCTCAACTGTCACTAAGTTAATTCCTACTGTGTTTTGAGTTTAAACTAATGGAATGTGATTTATAGGTTTGCAAGTCTCGTGCGGTTTAACTGACAACGGATTAGCAACGAGTCAGCAAACACTCTCTAAGAATGATGGTGACACTTTAATGAACAACCTTGCAGTTGTAGGTGGTCCTTGTGACCCGGATGGTTCTTGCCAAGTATATTGTCGAATTGGTGTACCTAGTTGTTGCAACAACGTATGTACTTGTCTTTGTGGATTGGATTGCGAAAGGTGTCCTCCATACTAGTTAGTCCCATGTCGACAGTTTTTTAGTGATTTCCATCAATATGCGTTGTCACTTCCATTGTATTCAAATACATTGAATTATTGTGATGTGTCTAAGTGAGCTTTAATGACCCATGTTGAGGTTGGAATATAATAATAACATTCATCATTTGAACTGAACTTTGGTCTAACATACTAAACATACTAGACTACTCTTGTTCACAACCTAATTTAACCTAACCCAGCCATTCTCTAAAAAACTAATTTCATCTCTTCCACCTATATAACCAACTAAACCAAAAATTTTCTCTTTCACTAACAACCCAACTAAATCCTTTTTTAGATAAATATAAATTATGACTAATATTATTGTATTAAACATTAATAGAATAATTATAAATAACGATTGTATTTGATGAAGAGGATTACGTGCCTAATTAGAATTTAGACATATATTAAGATTAATTTGCATTTCATCTTGGAAAAACCATATTTTCGGTATACTATGACCGATATTAACTCAGATTGGTCGAACGACTATTCGAGTTGAAAATAAATTATGTTTTAGTATTTTTTTTTTGTCTAATTCTAATATTTAATTACGTTTAGCTATATTAGTGTATTTAGTGTATATCTTTAGAGTTTATGTGTTTAAGTTATCTATTTTATATAACTTTTAGTTTATGAATTTGGGTTTTTAGAAGATAAGTTTTCAGTGAAAAAAGAGGTAAAAGAATCAAAATGAAATAAAATAAAAAGAAAATGTGTTTTGCTTCAACCAAATTAGGACCGTGAAGGTCACCCATTATTGTGTTTTTAGTTTGTTATTGCAACAGCCTTGACCGGCCAACCATATTACTCCCGATGGGACTAGTATAAGGTGTTGGTAAAGATCTTGAATTTTTAATGAATCAGAGTTTAAGTCTTGCCTTTGAAAATAAAAATATTAATCATTTGTGATCCTCATGTGCATCTAAATGTTACGCTAACAAAATATATAATTTGCTTATAACAATACCATATAATAATACCTCACGTCTAATTTTAAGTCTCACAACACATTCATTTTTTATCGATGTCGACAAAAAACTCTCCTCTTAAGTAATCACTATACTAATAAATAAAAATAATTCGGGACATTCATGATCTTTCTTAGACCATCTAATTTTTTGTTCTCTTGCATTTCTCTATATTTCTTCTTCTTCTTCTTCTTCTTCTTCTTCTTCTTTAATTACATCTCCCTGTCTTATTAAATAAAGATAGTACGATAATATATCTACCTATTCCAATAAAGTAAAAAAATTGTATACATGTGTCGGTTTGTAGTTAATCCTTACCATTTTTTTCCCTCCAAAACTAATATATATCATAAATCAATAATTATTCTTTCCTTTCACACTCTATTTATATTATATTTATAACATGATTAAATTATTCACTTTTCAAGAAGCTCTATTTATACACTTTTACAAAAATAAATATTTACATATCATACTACTATACATTATTAAAATTTACTTCACAACATACTTGGTGAAATCCAAAAATCAACAACAAACCGTGTTTGTAAAATATTAAAAAGAATAAAATTTTAAATTTTATCATTAATATAATATGTTATGTATATTGTTAAATTTTAAGGATAGTATATACCAATCATTTTCAAATATAATAAAGTTTATCATATTTAGTTTCTTGTTTTTTTATCCACGATTGCTTAAGATTTTTTTGTGGAACTTAATTTGGATTGTTACGGGTTAAAAGTTGGTAAATAGATCGTTTGGTACAAATTAACTATATTTGTCTCAAATTTGTTACGGGTAAAAAAGGGGTAATCTGAATATTTTTAAAGTTTTGAGAGTGCAAATAGATTTATCGTCAAACTTGTTACGGGTTAAAAGTTTTGACTTGAATATGTAAAACAAATGAAAGTTAGAATTTTAAATGTGATTGGGTTTCATTAAGGACGTTTTGGAAATAGTCAAAAATTCAGGATTTTGCACATTGAGTATTTTTCTCATGACTATTAAATTTTAAGAAAAAATGACAAACACTTCCGACAAGCCACCTCTAGGCCTATCAATACTTCTACTTTTATCAAATTATAAACATTTGTGTCAGCATTTACTTTTCCTTGAATAGTGATCAGAATGTTGCATGTGAAGTATGTCATACAAAATTATTTAAAAGTGAAGCAAAACATTCACAAAATTGAATGAGTTAACCTGTTTAAAACTATTATTATATATCCAAATTCTCCAAAATTGGTTTATATCCAAATTTCTTTCAATTATACATATATAATTCTGAGAAAATATTTTCAATAGATTGAGTGTTCTTGGGTATGTTTTTGCACATGCATTATTTTTTTTATTAATTTAACTTTTTAGAAAAAAATCATTTTATGATATAAATAAAATCAAGTTATGTATACATCTGTGTGTTTTGTATCATCAGGGTTTGATCATTTTGTATTTATACATCTATAATTGCAATTTAAGTTAACTTAATTATGTATTTATGTTAAAAGGATACTTACAGGACTAAGTATATTTTAATGGAATTAACATTTATTACTTACATGAAAAAAAGAAACAATCCAGTTAAAAAGTTTATAATTATCACATTAAAAGTTCTTTTAACTTTCACTACGTGAAAATCGCCTTTTACCCACACATGTGATCTACACTTCGGCTTAAATGTGTGGCTAAAAGGTCATTGACCGCGTTTGAAAACCTTCCAACTATTTTTGGCCACACATGTTTTTCTTCATGTGACCATTTTATACCGACTCAGCTACTTTTCGCCACACTTTGAAAAAAAAACTGTGACATAAGCTAGCAACATTATAAAAATGTGTGGCGAAATGTGACCTACAATCATAGTTTGTTTGATCTTTGATACATGTGACCAAAAACACATGTATTAGCCACACTCTAAGGGAAAACTGTGACATTTAACTAGCCACATGTTTTAATAGCTTGGCCAAATGTGACAAACGGCTATTGTATTGATAAGAGATGTGTCTAAAAGGTAAAAGATATAGTCATTTATATTATGTTGTGTGACCTAATGTCACATTCACATTTTTAATAATGTTGCGAAATATGACGAACAACCATTGTATTTATTAGTAATGTGGCTAAAACCTTAAAATATATGGCCACTTATACGAAGTTGTGTGACCAAAGAGTAGTTTAGTTTTATTTTTCCTAAGTTTTTTATTGTCACGGATTCACATATTATGTGTGACTATAAGTGATAAATGGTTACACTTAAATATATTTAAGTGTGTCCAAACGTAATTAATGGCTACTTATACGAGGTTGTGTGACCAAAGAGTAGTTTAGTTTTATTTTTCCTAAGTTTTTTATTGTCACGGAGACACTTATTATGTGTGGCTATAAGTGATAAATGGTCACACTTAAATATTTTTAAGTGTGTCCAAACGTAATTAATGGTCACACGGTGAATTGACGAGTGGCCAGATAATCATTGTCTTTCCAGTTCCTTGTGCCGCCAATTTCAATTTCTCAGGGAGATGTACCGGTTTCCGATGATGGTGTTTAAATGCCAGTCACGGTTTTCGATTTCCCCCACATCACTTCCAATATTCCAGCAAATCACAATCGACCCATCTCCTTCTTCACCATATTTCCCCAAATATTATGGCGCCGGCAAATTGGATTGTACGAGAACATGGTGAGGCTCCACCCATCTACTACGACCCCGCCTTCTTCACCATTGTTTTCCACTTTGATTCTGGCGCCGTCCGAAAGAATCAAAGGGTGAGGTATGTTGACTATGTCAACCCTCTAACCTTCAGGTACCAACAACTTAACCGAATGGTTAGGTTTCTTGGGTACACCACTGCAGACTATTTCAGCATTGTGATGGAAGCCCGGGGCATAGAGGTCGTGTGGATCGGGTTGAACGAAATCGAGAACTTCAAGGCTGTGTCCACTTATGGGTCATTCCGTACTGAGGTGCATCATAATATAACCATGCCCAAATAAAATATTCTAGCAGCCCAAGCCTCAAGTAAATACCCATGATTTGAGCCCACGTGTAATAGTCAAAAGAGCCAGGAGGAAAGTCGATCTTTGGTGATCGGTGCCGGAAAAGCATATTTTGGCCACCCCATCTGCCTCCACCGTCACCTCATCCATATCTAACATTCTGTCGGGAAGACGTTTTTCCGGCAGCCATTTCCGGCCAACTGCATAGAGAACCTCTGTAACATCCCGAAAATTTCGATCCAAGTTTGACAACTTACAAAAGTTGAAGGATCAAAAATATTCTCAAGACAAGTAATAGGAAAATTTAGATAAGGAAATAAAAGCAGTTCATTTTAATAAAATAATAAAATAAAAATATTCCATAAGGAAGTTAATCTATATCAAGGAAATGGGAAAAAAGAGAATTCATCCCACATGGAAAGATGGAAGAAAGTGAAATTATTTCACATGGGTATAAAAAGGAAAAATAATTTCTGCTCACATGGAAAGTAAGAAAATATGGAAGCTCTTTATAAGTAGATGAGTTTCCATAATAATATTATATATGTCTAGCATGCACCCAGTTGCCCAACGCGCACGGGCGATGGGCGCAGTGTGGCGCACTTTGCACTTCGCACGCTCGCATCACGGCGAGCCGCCTTGATGTTTTTGGAAAGTAGCGCGAAGGAACATGTGTGAGATCTTCTTGCTACGCGAAGGACAAAACACATTACCCGAGACTGAACTGGTTCGTGCTACATGAGCCACAACTCAGGACTACTTAGCACCATGCGAAGTGACCCTTATGCATGTGTGACACGTGTGGATGTGTGGCAGCATGTGTAGACTACGTGCCGACTTGTGGCAGCCTGATGGTGACTTAGCAAACTTAAAGTCGGTTCGCGCGACGCGAACGACTATTGAATTGTTCCTTGCACATGAATTGCTATAAATAGGAGGGTTCACTGGTGTGGTCATCACATACCAAAACACCTTCACGGACACACATTTTTCATCGTTTTGCGTGGCGAGCATTGTAGTACGCGTCAAGCTTCGAAATTCTGACGGTATAAACTCTCATACGCAATATAAAGTAGAAGTACCGCTCTTTCAATCTTAGACGTATAAACTCTGAATAACCGTATAAGATAGGGGTTCTACTCAAGTTATTATTTTATTATTATATCATTGCTTAGACCCTAATCGGGGGTAAATCCTAGATCTTGATCAAATTAAAAGGTGATATTTAAAATAATGTTCCTTTATGATTAAGAAATACAAAATCATATATACAAAAGTTATAGCTAAAATATTGTTTTTTAATGATTAAAAACATAAGCTTTTACATGCAAAGAGTATAGTTAAAATGTTTCTTTACAATTAAGAAACGAAAAAGATTTATACAAAAGGGAGTGTTTCTCATGATTAAGAAACATAACATTTTACATACAAGGATTATAGTCTGATTAACTTTTCTTCTTGAAGAAGAAACTTATTATAGATGTTTCTTAATGAAGAAGAAACTCAACACAGGATTGGTAAATTAAATAAAAGACTTCAGATCTAAATATTTATTCAATAAAATTATCAAAAAAGGTTTAAAGCTATTTAAACCAGACTAAAGGTCTGTAGCCGGATCAAGAGACGATCCGGGTATTTATAAACCTAATTGTTTATAGGTTAATCATCAATCAATCATAAAGATTTTTAAACGAGATCCACCACATCATTCAGATCAGAAAATCACAGGTGAATAAGTTCAAACTTTTTTATAATTTATAACGTGAATACATTAAACCTTTACAAGCAGTCAAAATATATATACTCGATAAGATAAACAAGTTTTTTTATTTTAAAGAGTTAGTCAAATGTTTATATGAGATTACATGATCTCTGACATACAAAGATTTAAGGGATTACGTGGTCCCTATTATATACAAGATAGAAAATAAAAAACAACTCAGACCAAGTACACGTGTGTCTGCATCCAAACATAATCTATCTAATATATCAATCAAGGCTACGTGGCCGCATACTAGAAATCATAATAAAGTTCTTCAATTGGCATCAGTTCCCTGAGAACCGTAATTGTGTGTGTATGGTAGTGATACAAATCCCCGAAATAAGAGACGTTTCTGTTGAGATTGTTCAAGAAAACTATCTTGTCAGTCATTCAAAGATTTAATAAATATTATTAGAGTCAGCGGTTCACCAGCACATCGCTGACGTATTTTCCTCCACATTTCAAGGAAACATATTAGCACAGGTAGCAAGGAATTAGAGCCATTAATGGAGTTAGATGCTCACAAGTTAGGGATGGCTCAAATTTTTATTATATTGTAAACAATATTTAAACACGATTATAAATCAAGTACTCAGATATATAATATCCGAGAATCTTTCAAAATAAATTAATATTTTATTATAAACAAGGACTCCCGCTAAATAACCTGCAACTCTGATATATTTACAAAATAGTTACCAACTATTGGTCACACACCTAGGCCCTGAGTTGGGGTGTGATAACCTCTTGGACCACTCAAAAATCGGTGATTTGTATCAATGAACTCCTCGAGATATAAATTCATAGTTTGTTACCACAAGGAAGAACACCAGCACCATAGATTCATAACCAGGTTCTTCTTCTACTAACACCTAGCAAAAAAACGATCCATCGGAAAACCGATTTGCCAGAAAAAAGGAATCCAATCGATTCGAATCAATTCAAGTGTGTTTCGAATTGATTCGTTTTGTTTCGAATCGATTCGAACGACTTCAAATTCTATATGATTCACAGAACTCGCTGCCACCATCCACAACCGTTAGCAATTACCGACAAACCCCTCGGCCATATCTTCATCCCACAGTTGCCACGATCAGAAATAACCAACACTAATGTACATCGAAGTTTGATTTTTACATCTTCAACCTCGGTATCGTCGCCAGGACGGACCGTTGGGTCTCCGGATTTTCGGCATATGGCAGACAGTTCCTGAAACGCCTGGATCTAGCACTTGTAGATCCCAAACATCCGGAATGACAAGGAGAAGCTTCAAACACGCTCATTTTCCACTTTATTTCCACCTTAATTCCCAGATCTGGAAACTTTATTTTCAAACTTCTACGGGTATTTTACGTCTCGGTTAGGGTAATCACTGAAATAGAACCCAAATCTCAAGGGCAAAGTTGAATCATTTGATTCGACCCGCTTTGATACCACTTGTAGGTCCCAAACGACCGGATCTAACGTGTGAACGAATTTTGCACTTGATAAACATTTGAGACGAGTGTGGTAAATCAAACGATCAAATATAAATAATACAAAGATAAAATAAAGGAGCAATCTCGTCGTCAGTTAAAGATTGATATATTAATAAACGTACTGACCCCACCCAAGGTGAGCTCCCCTTGGGTGGGTGATTTACACCATGGAAAACACACACAATCATGATATAAAAGTGACATATTTATAGCCTAACACAATACAAATAAACTAGAAGATCTCCTTGTGAAGCTAGACTCGTCTCGTGTCCGGATTTCTCGCCAACTTTAATTATTAACTTGACCATAATATATTTAACGAGCTTCTCTCTTTTGATATCGTAAGTCACATTTTGGCCTTAATCGTCTTCAATCGGGTGTGATTTGGTTGTTCGATTACGGTTGCTATTAGTAATAAATGGAAAACATAAATTAACAATAAATAATCGATCTATGGTAGTTGTAATGACAACAATTGATTAGGACCAAATTTTGAAAACGTTTGTGGCTAAAAATAAGCCTATTATACCTAAAAGTATATTTAATTTCAAACTAAAAGTTTACTCGGGTTGACCCAAAACTTATAAATCAAACCCGAGAACCAACCCGAATTACTTTGGTTCGGGTTCGGGTTAGTCTTTTCTCGGGTTCGGGTTTTTCGGGTCGTGTTAGTTCGGGTTCGGGTACGTGTTTTCTCGGGTTGGGTTTTGGGTTTCGGGTAAAAGTGACAGCCTTAATACATACTTACCATTTTTTTAACAGCTAATTTTTTTTTTCAACCTATTTGTCTCAAAACTAGAACTCATAACTATCGGTTTGTAAAGTTACGCACCTTTACCACTAGATCAAACTAGTGGTTGTATATGTACTTACAATTAATTAATAAAATTTATCTAAACTTAAGAGTTTAGAAAACCTGTTATAGTTAACACGTAGTAATAATTTGAACTTGTTGAACTTTATTATTATTATTATTATTATTATTATTATTATTATTATTATTATTATTTCACACAAAAATATTTAAAGTATCATCCCTGGAGTTTTGTATTGTATTATAAACATAAGACTAGTATACTTTTAATAAAGTTGCTTTTCTAGTTATTTTATCAGTAAACACGACTAACCTATTTTTTTTATTTAATAGGTCACTAAGCTAGGTGTTTAATAAAAAAAAGTTAATTTTCTCTTTAGTTGTGTGCTACATGTCACGATATACATTTATATTTGTTTGACATTGATATTGATATCGATACCTTAAACAAACATGGTCCATGCTTTCCATTATTAAATATATTTATTTATTTGTTAAGTTTAAGACATATATCTACTCTCTCTTTCCATAAAATGTTTTGGAGTAAAAAAAATGTTGCAGTGTGGGGGTAGCGGTAATTAGTTAATTAATTTGGTGAGACACATTAGCTAAAACCTATTTAATTTTCTATACCATACTTCATTATTTAATTAAATATTTATATATTTTATACAGCAGCAGCAGCATATCCAACCTAACCAGCAAAAGAGGCTAGTATAAATATCTAATTACTTTCATAGTTCATGTTCGAAAGTTGGCAGCAAGTAGCCTAGCTCATAACATTTTTAAACAAACTATTATTTAATAGTATTTAATGAATACTATCTGTATATATATTGTATTTTGCTTGGTATATTAGATTAAGATGTCACCATCAAGCAAGATATGAAAATAAAGCTAGAATTAAGCTTTTGTGATCAGCACCACACAAATTCCAGACATATACACTAACCTTTTTCAGTCTATATGTATTAATATTTCTTTTTAAATGTATTTATTTTATAAAACAACGACTTTCTTATGTTAAAGCCACCGCACTCTTAAAATTTGAAGAGTCCCGATGCACGACTGTGGTTTTAGAGTTTGGCTTGGGCGTTCCCTCAGGAAATCATACCATCGACTGCCACTTGACAGTCGTTGTAGCACCACAAGAAAAGAACTCTTTATAGGTAACAAGCGGTGGGACAAAAACCCGGTTGGGCTCAGGGTTCGAACTAACAACTTTTGTACAAGGCAGAGCTCAAATCCTTAAATATCAATATCCACCTAAAAATGACATAAGTAAGATTCGAATTTGGATCTCTATTGAATAACCTACGCCTATCATCACTAAATCACAAGTGAAGGATTGATAAAAGGATACATGTATTACATAACTAATGAAGTATAAAATATAAATGATCCAAAAAGGCGTCTCAGATCAGTAGCACACTAGCACGCACACATGAGAGACAGCAAAGCAAAGGTAGTTTATAGACCTGATTCAAAACTAGGTATTACATGCCTCCGTTTTATTCTTTTTTAAAGGACCAAAATAATAATAATAATAATAATAATAATAATAATAATAATAATAATAAAAAGGATCTCTGGAGAAGGAATTTGAAAGAAGCAGCGATGACAGAAACATGAATGCTGCAATGATCAGGTTGATTTCGATTTTATAAAGATATGTCCAAATTTCGTTATGGTTGTCTGATCATCAACCAAACACACTCACATGTGTATATATATATATATACACACACATGTATACATATATATGTACTTAATTGATGCTTTGCTGGTTCTCATCAATCTTGCACTTTACTTTCACAATCTTATTTCATACCTTCATCAAATCATTATATATATGAAACTACAAGTTTTTTTGCTTCTATAGTAAGTAGTGCCACCACCTAAAACCTAGCTAGACCTACAAAGCCTATGCTAGATGCTTTATCTCTTTAAACTAGGGTGGGCCCAACTCTCATGTCTTACATACTCGTCATAATACACCCCAACCTTGGTTGTCCCCTCATGTAACTTTCCCTGGTTACTCAACTAATAACAAGTTGGCCCCTGTGTACACCTACCTTTATACATCTTTATAAATTATTTCCAAGAAATACATGTATTTGTAATTTGTTCCTTCAATATATTATTTTATATTTATTTACATTGACACAAAAAAAGTTGAGTATTATTCTATTTTTTTTAGAACGGCAAATTTCATTAGCACAACTAACAAGAAGCTAGAAACCGAACAAAAGAAAACAAGATTACAACATAAAATTACACCAATCTTTTCACAACAAATTTTTGAAAGACGAACGATTTTTTATCCAAAGAAATCCCAATGATTTAATGTCCTCCGCAGTTTTGACAAAACAAGCCGTCTTATTTGAAGTATTATTCCATCCCTCAAAATGAAACATAGGTTAGACAATGACTCATCTATATTGATCTTCGTACTTTATTAGTTACTTTAAATCATTTCATCCCTTGTGATACATTGCTATGAGTGTAACCTGTATGTAGACCTAGTTGATACAATGGACGAAATCTACAAATTTTTGACAAACCAACTAAATGTTTGAAAATCGTATCATTTTCAAATTGTGTTTAATCGCGTGTATTTTTTCGTTACTCTGGAGTATGCTTATCTTTAAAAAGTGGCTCGACGATTAATTAAATGTGCATACCAAAAGTGCTTGCACTACTCGTTTCCAACTTGCCAAAGTTGGGCCAACACCATAGATTAGTTTATAACAGAAAGATCACTTATCTACGAGAATAAACATGAAAGAAAAGGATGATAGGCGGGATGAAAATTTGGTCTCACTTGATTGCAACACGGGACTACAAAAGACGGCTCCATGAAAAAGGCCCAAACTATAATTGTGACCACGTTCGTATCTAAATAGTTGTGAACTTAATGGCATTTAGATACAACATGTAGTCTTGAATCAAGAGATGATGTTTGTTGTAGTTATATGTTAGGAGTGTTTTTTGATTTAGAAAGTTAATTTTGCTCGCCGATGATTTGGATTCATATACACACACATAACATAATGCTCTAGCTATTCGTATATACACCCTCAAAAAAATATATCACATACACTTTTGTGGCGTAGTTTACATACGATACATATAAAGCGTGTTTAAACTAATTGATGTCTAGTCCATGAAACACAACATGATACATGTTTGTTTGGCATCACTTGCTATAGAACATTAATCATGCTTTGTCTAGATTAGGGCCGGCTAGCCATATGTTGTTTCATTGTAATATATGTACTGCTCTAATTAACTTGTATCCATCCCTTTCCCACTGATTTATACATAAATTATTTAATAGGTCCACATAATATGTACACCGAAAGTTATTTGGTGGCATTTTATTAGCTGGCTAGAAAAGTAATTAATAATAACGAGCAAATGTGTACTCAACTCTCAATTGATCCAGTTTCCAAACTATTTTCTCGATCATGTTAAGCTAAAAACATTTCCATGCCTCCCATTGAATGTTAAAGTTCCCTATAAAATTAATGATAAAAACAATCAGTACTAGTTCATGACGGCTATACTACAAAAACATGTATTAGTGACGAAACGCATCTATCACTAAGCTTGTCGCTTGTGCGTGCAATTGGAGTGTTATGTAGCGCGATTGATTTACCAAAATAAGCAAATATACAAATAACGCAGCTACATGAAAGGCTAATTGTATATAAATTTTGTTGAGTACCAACTTCGAATTAGGTTTCATGGTTGTTGACGAAAAATCATATAACCAGGAAAATTATTATAAGAGAACTCCCAAATATATAATAGTTAGGAGATTCGGTTAATTAGTTACAACTTTCTAAATTAAAACCTTAATTGAATATCAAGCTTCTAACTCCTCTCTATGATTACATTTAGAGGGATGTTATACACGTCCATCCAGGAGGCCAGGAAATTATTAATTGAAGTTACTTCCAAATGTCATAATTAAGTTTTTATTTCCATCTTTGGACGAGCGATATCATAAAACAGAAAACTAGCTAGGCACAAGCAAAGTTAGGGGGTGTTTGGGATTGCTTATTTTCACCGACTTATGACTTATAAGAAAACCTAGTTTTAATCCAATTAAATGAAACAAGTGTGATTTCATCCATCATCTTCAAAGGAGTGTAAGTGTCAATACCGAAGGCACGCTAAGGTATAATTGAAGTACTAATCTCATATCTATAAAAAAATAGTGAGGATTTAGCGCGTTGGCGTTAAAACAGGAAGATTAATTAGTATTTCAAAGGGAAAAGGCCAACATATTAAAGTTCAAAGGGATTGGATACGATAGACTTACATCTTGGAGTGTGATCTCGATCATTTGCTATATATGGTTTCTGATATAATCCAAAGCTCTGCCAACTTACTCAAAAAGAGAAAGAATAGAATTTAATACACCTATGTCATATAGACACCACTTGGACCTACACACAAAATATTACAATAGCTGCATTTACGAGATTTCATGTTAACTTTACCTTTTGGTTTTATTAATAACATAGAATTTGAACCGTAACAGTTACAATTTACATCAGGAATTTAATATTTGATGTAATATTGCCGTTCAAAAAAAATATTTGATGTAATATCAAAGATTATAGCATCTTTGAACAAACATAAGCAACATGAAATACTAACATTCATAATATAATTTGGAATAATTCATGGAAATTTCTATATGTTTCGCAGTTGTTCATGATAGTTTACCGCTTTCTTGCCGCATATTTGTAGTACATGATATGTAGGCATCAATAATAATTTGATGGCAAGTTTGTGATACTTATCTTCTTGAACAATCATGCTAAAATTGTAGTGACAAGATCATAACTTTCCCTGTGTAACCATTGGAAAAACACACCGGACCGGCATGTTTTTCACCAGCCTCCATCCCTTTTGCCTTCTCTAAGGAAATCTACAAGGCTCCTAATTAACAATCCTTCTTTTTCATGATCTAAATAGTTACAAAACCGATGTCTAAGATATAAAGAACATATACATAAGTTTGACTCTAAAATATAGCATATTGGTCACTGTATATCACCATTAATTACTAGGTTGAGTAAGAACTCTTTAAATGGTATATATGTTTGCTATATATGCTGCCTATTCATTCTCAAGTAAGCTCAAAACTTGCTAGCTAGTGGTTGAACAAGTTTTGACACACTATTGTGTGTGTTTGTATTATTCAAATCCTATTCATAGATGAGAGACAATTATTTAATCAAGGATCTTTCACTATTGATCTATTTCTTAGAGCAATGGAAATGGGTGGGGTGAAACAAGCTAGTGAAACCTTCTCTCTTTGCCATGTCTGCGCCACATCAGCTTTCACATACCCATTTCACATCCACATTTTTCACTGAAAATGGGTTGTGTGAAATAGGGGGGGTGAAACCATTATTATCTCAAAGTTCCAACAGACATATCATCATGTGGGCCCACCAACTATGGCCGTGAAAGAAGTGGCGGTGGAAGGATCACGGAGGAAGGGGGCGGTGTTTCACGCCCTTCACGGCGCCAAACAACCTCTCACGAGGGTCTCACGGAGACCATTTCCACTGCTCTTATGATGAGACTATATTGTTAACAATTCATATTTTGGGTGGGAATGAGGTAAGGTTTATGTAAGAAAAAGTTGAGACTTAATTAGGTAAAACATGTAAAGTAAGGAGGATTTTCACACTAACTAGCTCGTTCGATGCATCAAAACAAAGCACTAAATTAATCCCTTTACCTCAAGGGAAATTCCTTTTCTGAATGTTACCCAACGAAAACTTATAAATTTAAACTTCTAAACACAACTATGTTCCTAAGGATTGAAGTAGCTGCAGATTTGAATATATGAAAGTGGCATGTGAATGCACAAGCCTAAATCTAGACCACCTAAATGTTTGAAAAGAAACACAGACTGAAGTTAAGGAAGGCTGCATAGCTCCATAAATACCTAGCATGTTCCAAGCAATTTCAGTAACTTTTGTGTCTTGGTGAAATTAAAAAATATCTAACTAATGCACGAAAAAGAATTTAAAGTCCTGTTACATTTTAAGCATCATTCAAGTTTCCAAAATCCTACATGAAATCACTCTTTTATTTTCTCCAAGAAACTAGAAAACAAGTTAGTGGCAAACTAGCAAGGATGCATGCGTTATAGGTAATATGCTACCAAGTTTATATTTGGCATGATTGATCATGGGAGATAAAACCATATGTGATAAATGATCATGACATATAACAATATTCATGTGTCAATGCAGTTAATTTATATGTGTAAGTAAATAATTTCCATGATCAGATTTCACAAATATATAATTGTATTAAACAACCAAGTGAAACAAGTTTTACTTGAGAAAATGGAAAAACATGGATGTTACATATATATAATATAAATGTGTATAGAATAAGTGGCATTTAATGCCATTTACTTTGATCTACATGTGATAATCACTCTAATAGTTTGGTGAAGAAATAGATAAGGAGATTAAATAGGGAAGGAGATTCTAGAGATTTTAAAGTGGTTAATTTATGATGGAAGGTGCTTGTATAATATATGAATAATCACTATTAATTTGATGTACAAATGAAGTTAAGTGAGAGCTAGAAATTACTATCCAAATGATTATATTTTATTGTATAACAAAATGACTACCAATATGGTTGCATGTATACACATATGCATAGTCTCTCTCTCTCTCTCTCTCTCTGATTTCTACATATTAAATGTAAAGGTTTATATATGTACTTAATGATAAACATTATTGATATAATAAGTTCTGACTGCCATATATGAATTATTTATAAGCCAGCAGATAAGGGAGAATCATATATTATATTATTATTGGTACAGTGAATAAAAACTATTCAACTACAGATATGGTGAACTACAAAATGAGGTATTACAGTAAAAGAAAAAATAAGTTGAAAGCAAGATATGGTTGATCATGTAACATGAAACAGGTAACATGCACTGTAAAAAGGAAAAGGAAACACACAAAGAAGGACGGTATGTATGTATTTGTGAAAAGTGTAGGTATGGAGAACACAGGTAAAGATGCATAACAAGAATTAATGATAACATCTCTTGAGAGATGCCTACTAACAAGCAACATGCATACAGCCTTTTGTGTGTTTGTGTGTATTGGAAGAGAGAGATAAGAAATTAAGTACCTGCATATATAGAGAGAGTACCCAAAGGATGGTGTAGCAGCAAACAGCAGCCACAAGAGCAAGAAACCACAAAAGGTAATAAAAACAAAACCAAAGAAGAAAGCAAAAAACCCAAACCCTTCTCCTTTGATTTTTCAGTTGATTGTTCTTCATATTGACACACACACAACCACACATATATGATATATGTACATGTATATATACATATAAAGATAAAAAAGGAAAAGGAAAAGGAAAAAAATGTTTAATATCTCCTGTGAGAAACTTGGCATGTATATGTATAGAAGAAGGGCTTACATTACATGTGATTAGAAAAAAATGAAAGATTGACATAAAATTTTGGAAATTGTATGTAACTGCTATAGAGTAATAAACAAATGGTAATTGTTTGTGAATAGCATAGTAATATTGATATTGAAGGTGTAAATGAATTTTATAACCGGAAAATTGTACATTAGACTAAGTAGCTGAAAACTAAAATCAGTATGAACCTCTGATCACTTCCATTAGTTTGCAGCACACAACTATATATATAGCACTCATCAAGCTTCTTCTGTTTCTTTCATCCATCATCAACAGCCAAAGCAAACTTTCTGGTATTAATCGGGTTTGTGATTCCGGTCTCCAAGTTGATTTCTTGCCCAATATATAATATTCACTTGATCAATCAGATCAAATCAAATCAAACCAAACCAAACCTCTTTGATTAAACGGCTGCGGAAATAATAACTATATGATTGGAAACTAGTGTGGTCAAATACCAAAATCCAAGGACATATGATCAGAAGATGGTGATTTTGTGGTGTTGTTATAAGCATCACTAGATGAAGAAGGCATCATTGTGGTTTGATGGAACTCGGTTTCTTCTTCGTAAGGCGTTAATTGCTGGTAAGGTATGGTAGAAGAAGATGATGGTAGTGGGTTGTGAAATTGGTCATATTCTTGATCTTCATCATCTGAGATAGGGCAATCCATATTAACTCCAAACAAGCGGAGTCGCTTAGCGGCTGCTTTCCCGTGCACCACGGGCACCGATTCAAACACAACTGATGGAGGTGGTTGTTGTTGTTGTGGTGGTGGTGGTGGTAATGCTGGTGGATCCATTCCAATTCCGACCCCGGGTCTTCTGTTTATATGCATCATGTCCACATGTTGCTGTGGGATACCACCACTTCCACCTGATCTGAAATAAACCAAGGATCCAGAACCTGAACCACCTTGATTCACATTAACTACACTCCCAGTACCTATGTTATGGTAAGGGCCACTCGTATTGCCATATCGATAAGAAGAGGGCTGCAACATCAAATTCGAATGACTCCTTGATGGCGCGGGTTGCGATTGCAAGAAAACTGGATTCCAAGGGTGGATATTGTTTCTAAAAGAGAATTGATGATGTGGAAGTGGAAATGAAAGGTTTGAAGGTAAGTGGTAAGGCGGAGGCGGTGCATCTGGACGGTGCCTCCAGTCGATAAACAATCGATCTTTAGCTGAACCACCAACGCCTCTTTGGAAAGAAACAATATCTCCAGCATCCAGCTTCTTATCCTTAACAAAACGGCTCCAGCCTTTAGTCATAACATAGCTTTGGCTGCTGTTCCAATAAGAATACCTAAACCTCCATGGTTTTCCATTCCTGTCTTCAAAGTTCAAAAGCAAACCCTTGTCGTTGGTTGATGAATCCAAGGGGAAATACCTTTCGGCGTGCTGTTTCGGGATCACGAGTCGATTGAGCTTGCCTACATCACTTGGAGTCACCACTTTATCAAACATGTGCTCTCTTTCCACCATCATCATCATCCCACCTCCTGATTGTTGGTCACCATCACCATCAATATTATTATTATTATTACTATTATTATCGTCACGTGCTGGTGTAACCTGGACCGAGGAGTAATCGGTCATCATGGGGTCAGTTATCCTTGAGGAAGATTCACCTCCGTGCATCCAATTACCTACACGGTGACGGTAAGGATGTTGCGGATGGAACGGTGAAGGTTGATGTTGATATTGGTGTTGTTGATGATGATGAGATGAGGAAGGAGAAGAAGAAGATGAAGACGGAAATAACTGACCTGCGGGGCCGGTGTTTTGTCTTTCGTCTTTATCTTCTTCTTCCAAGGAATTCCCTCCACCGCCGTCTCCAGTGTGCGGTGGATTTTGCCTTCTGCTGCTGCTACTACTGCTACCACCACTACCAGCGCCACCAACGGAGCTCTTACCAATAAAGTTCATCATGATTTTGTGTGTGTGCCTATAGGTTCCAAGAACAAAACTTTATATAAATCTTGGATCTAGCTATGTAGCTAGCTGTTTTTGATCATGTGATGATTATGTACTTGCATCCATGGAACACAAGAAATGAAATTGAGGGCTTCTTGGGTGTCGGAACAATTAAAATATAGATGATGTTCTTAGGGTGTGGGGGTGTAGATTGGTGTGTTGGCTTTTTCCCAAGGGTTTTATTCACTTATGGTAATCAAACATCTAGCTAGCTTGCTAGGGTTGACATAATGGAAAAAGATTGGGAACTAACTTACCCCATTAATTCTCTTTACAATTTCTCTTTCCAAGTTTATCACTATGTAATTAAACTTATATATATCTTGCATATATATGATATATCAACACAAATTAACCCATGTTATATTTTGACTTTCTAACTTTTCTTGATCATCTTCTCTGCAACTCTGAAACCGAAGGAAGTAGGTATATTATTTTGTGCACAGTGGGGATGCTTACCTGGTAGCAGCTTCTGCCCCCCTTCAATTCCATTTATACTTGCCTTTTGCATTAACATCACATGTATTATAATAATTAATAAATGTTCTAGTTATTATTCTAGTTATGTATTCCATTAATATATATTAAAGCATATTTGCTTTTCTTTTTCTTTTTTTCTCTTTCTTGATAAGCAAATTAAAGCTGTATAAATTAGTTTAAATCAACCATATGTTACAAAATAAAAACCCTAAAAAAACATATTAAATACGTTGAATTTGAAAAAAGAATATTGGTTTTTTAAAAAGCTCTCCTTTTCACTGGCTGGTGGACAGAGAATGTACCATAAGAACAATAATACTAGGAACGTATTAGAGTCAATTGTATGTATACTTCTAACATCTCAGCCCCTCGTACCATCAATATTGTTCGTTTTGCCACGAATAATTTACGGATTTGCTTTTAGTTGCCCAGGAGATCACCCATCATGCTAATACTCCCACGGAGTATGCTTAATTGTGGACCTCTCGTCCACTAACATTAAGTCTAAAACGTGTTGGTAATATAAGAGACGGTATATTTACTTATGAATCAAGAATCTTTTCATTCCACGACCAATATATAGAATTAGTCTAGGGTGTTACAATACTTTGTAATTTTAATTAATTAACTAATTTCCCTAATGTTAGGAAACTAGTTAATGGTGAAAATATTATGAAATATAAAGGAGCTAGGGAGGGGTCCATAAGTTTTCTGCTTGGGTTCATGTGAGGTTGGTTCTGTCATATGGTCCTAGACATGGACCTGGACCTGGGGCTGCGTGTATACCATCCCATTTTCAACCCATGCCCTCCAAATTTGCCAGTTGTTTTCTAATTAATCAATTTACTACCATATCTAATATCTTAATCAATATAAAATATATATATAAGTAGCTAGTAATTAACTAATTAACTAATTATATATTTGGAGCTTAACTGCATGTATATTGTATATTATTATAATCTAATCCTACTGTTTAATATAATAATCCCTCCACATGTAGTCAGTCAAACAATCTATTCATCCTCTTGTCGCTTTGTCTTGTAGGTATAGAAACTTTTTTAATATATTTTGGCAAACGGGTCGGGTTAGTTTATATATATATTGTTTGTTTGAGGGAGGTTTAGTAGCACCTTCCTAACTTGATGGTTAGAAAGTCCCAAGACTTGGAGCCCAACCACCCAAAATTATAATATAGTGGTCCTCCTATCCTACCATTTATAATTATTCTACCACCTTTTTCTTTAAGCTAAACATTATTTAAATTATTATGATACCAAGGCCCCTCTATAATATATGAAATGGTATCTATCTCCTTTCAATTAACAAATCCAAAGAAGAGGCAATATTGGAAATAACTGAATCAAACAGTTATTGTGTGCGTTATGACTTATGATAGTTATATTGAACTGGAGGCCATACAAATATATATAATTTACACACTTTAGATATGAATGTATGTCCAGTAGCTAACTATGCTTTGTGTGGGCGTGTAAAAGGTTTGTTTACTTAGTGATTCGTTCGTTTTATCTGATCTTAATATGTGTAATCTCATACAAATGCCCTTTATTTATGTAAACTGATGCTTTTACATGTATTTTGTGTTTGCGATGGGTTAATGGTGGGGCGTCGATATGGGTAGATTTATGCGGGTTCAAGGTGTTACCGGGTGGCGTTATATGTAGGGGGTGTTTGGCGTAGGTTTTATTTTTTTGCTTATGCTTATATTTTAAAGTAGCTTATAGCTTATTTTCTATTGTTCGATAAGCTATTTTTAAGTGTTTGGATTAGCTTATGTTTTACAAGTTAATCGTGCGTCTTAATAAGTTGTTAAATCAACCATTATTTAATTTGTTAGAGTAATAAGTTGTTTCAATAATTACTAATCCACCATCATTTGAGGAAAAATGAGTAACTTACACCCTTAAACAAATAATCTTCTACAAATAAGCTAAAAAATCATATTCATATAAGCTTCTTCAAACGAGCTTATATAAGCTAATAAGCATAAACTTAAAAAGCTAGACCAAACACCAAGTTAAACTTATTTTGTAAAAAAAAATGCTAAAAAAGCTATAAGCTTTGTTAAAAAAAGCTAGGCCAAACACCCCCGTAGTTGTAAATGGGTGGATTGTTTTTTGGTTTGGGATGTGGCTTGCACCTTGCTAGGCCTAGCTTGTATGTACCTAAGTTTTATTTAATACAATACTTTTCGTTGGTTGTTCAAAAAAATGGCTAAGAAGAACTAACTTGTGTTTCCTTCATGCCTATCCGAGAAGTAAATGTCGCTTAGGCGGAGAATTATCGACATCTTACTTCAAGATTAACAATCCCTTAGAGGTTTGATGTTGAAACAACCATGAGGGCCTTCTTTCTCGTACCATGTTCCCTTCTAAAATCATGTATGTCTATTCTTTCAGGAAATGGGGCCTTTTAGTGTTATTATTACAGATATTTTGTTTTATAAATTATAATATAATTTAAAAACCTTGATTTATGACTTGTTGGCCTGTGTCCATTATAACCGTTGTAAGGTTTAGATGAATTTTACAAAAAATATCTTTTGAAGAGTTGAAAGTGTATAAGTAGTAATCTTGGTTATCAAAATCTGACAATTAGAACTTGAGGGCCATTTCTGATCAGCTCCAAATTACCTTGATTAATAATCTAGATACAAATCTTGAAGGCACTTATCATGATTCTGAAGATAAACTTCAAAAACTCAAATGTTAAGTGTTACTAAGGAGAGAAACCGGAACATGGAAGAAGAATTGAGCCTTTCACAAAACATGTTATACGAAATTAACACAGGTGAACTAAGGACAAGAATAAAATCAACAATTAAAATTGTATTTTCACTCAGTCATTACAATGAAGAAAATAGAATAAAATTGAAGGAACTGAACCTACAAGCCTTAACCAGTTAACTAATCTTTGTGCAAACAAACAATTAACATACTATTTCCACAATTAGCAGTTATGGTCCCTTAACTTTTAGCCAACATATCAAGACTTTGACTATCTTACTATTTGAATAATGTAATGAACCAAAATTGACTTATACTTTATTTGGTTTATTTGCTCCATTGTCATCGAAATTGTTACCAGAAACCAATCCAACCTTAGTACCATTCAAGTATATAAGAATCCATCTTACTACTTCCTAATAGCAAGATACATGCTTACCAAATTCATTGCATAACCTACTAATGCATATAAAAATATATATATTTTAAGTATCAAATAATCTTTAAAATATCATCTTTTATTATATTATTTAGTTTAAATAGTTATATATTATGCTATTTTCTATTTTTAGGTTTATTCCAGTCTCAAACAAAGAAACGAGTAGATACACGAAGAAAAACGAAGAAAATTAAAAAAAGAATTGTGTATCAATCAGCCTAACACACCCCCCATGCTTCACTTATCACGCCCCCTATGGTCACCTTCTCAAGAAAAGACAAAATATGAGGAATCAAACACGGGGTCGTGCCTCATGTCCCACGCCCATGTGGTCACATTCTCAAGAAAAGACAAAAATCATATATCAAAATCACGGGGCCATGTCTCTTTCACCACGCCCCATGGTCACCTTGCCCAAATAAAGACAAAATTATAAGATTTTGGCAACCAAAACACAAAGTCGTGCCCCGTGTACCACGCCCCCATGATGAGTCAACATATGTACGATCTGACAAGCATTTATTATACCTGGAAAGCTCACCACGGGGTCGTTTCTGAGTACCCAGACAACCTATAAATAGATTTCTTGTCTCATTGCATTGGATGTGCTTGGATAGGATTTTGACGGGTTTATCACTTAAAAACACTCAATTTACACTAAAGTTGAACATTAATTGAAGAGTTTGAAGGTTTGGAGACATCCATCATCATTGAAGAAAGATTCATCACCAATTTGGTTAGATGGTTCTAAGTTTAAGAGTAAAGGTCATTTTCGTCCTTGTGGTTTGGCAAATAATGCGAATTTAGTCCAAAATGTTTATTTTTTGCATACGGGCCATCCCCAATTCTTGCCAATTACATCCAAATCACTAACCCCGTTAATTTTTATCGTTAAGTCAGGGGTAGAAATGCCTTTTCACTATTTGTTTATTATAATACTTATTTCAGTGAACTGCGGTTTCGTCCCCATGATTTTTCCAAATATGTGGTTTTAGTCCAATAGTTTCAAAATTGCAGTTTGCGTCCATATGGTTTCATTTCACTTGCAACTAAACCCTAATTTACAAATCTCGTTAAATCTGGTCGTTAAAATCATCAGTGTGCCCTTCACGTGAGGGGCAGTTTTGTCCTTTTTTTTCTCAAATACAACCAAGCCTCTCACATGAGGGGGCTTGCGAATGAGGATTAAATTTTATTTGGAGAAAAACGACAAAACTGGTCGTCACGTGAGGGGCAAGTAGATGGGTTAAGGACCAGACTTAAAGGGGTTAATAAATTCGGGTTTAATTGCAAGTGAAATGAAACTACAAGTACGAAAATCGCAAATTTGATAGGGACGAAAATTGCAAACTTAAAACTATTAGACTAAAATCGTTGATTTGGACAAAGCACAATGACGAAAACCGCAGTTCACTGAAGTAAGTATTATAATAAAGAAAGAGTGAAAAGACATGTCTACCCTTAACTTAACGATTAAATTTAAAGGAGTTAGTGATTTGGATGTAATTGGAAAGAAGTTAGAAACGTGAATGATCCATATGCAAAAAATAAACTTTTTGGACTAAATTCGCATTATTTGCTAAACCACAAGGACGAAAATTGCACTTTACTCTAAGTTTAATCATGTATTTGACATCTTCATCTTCTTTGATATTCATTGTTGTGCTCATCATGAGCTAAACCTTCAATTACCATCTAAATCTATGATGAAATTTAACTCCATTTGATGATTATATTGAATATGTGATTTCGTTTTTGTGAAGTAATGTAGGGCTAATATTCTATATTATTATTAGAATTATGTGTGTCTTTCATTTTTCTTATAATCAGTTTATTACGTACTAAGTACTTTTATTTTGTACGGTAAAAGCACATTGGGTAAGCCCACTTGGGCCAATGAAATAAAAACCTAAGAGATATGTGGGCCCTATAAAAGGGTCGCTTTCACATATTTCTTCTAACATCTTACTTTTCACTTTCTCTCTCCACAAAACCTCATCTTTACTTTCTTTTGTTCTTGCAAAAATAAGATCCGAGTGTTGTTAGTGATTTTCGCTAACTAACAACATGGCTTGATCCGAGTAAATTTGTGAGATCCCGTTTATAAGGATTCACCAAAAACAGTTTTACAATCAAGAAAAGAAAAGTCTAAAATTGCCAAAACCAATGAACAAGTTTTTGCTTGGATTCCTAAGGGCTGTTCTTCATCAAGTGAGGCTTCACTAACGAAAAAATTCAGAAAATAAAATCAATTTTGGTTAGTTTACAGTTTACCTTCCCAGATAAAATATCTCGGGAACCCATGTCTAATTAAACGCTTAGTGCATATAGGGTTAATCAAGGAGGACTATCAATAATATTTGGTACTTAGATAGTGGTTGCACCCGACATATGATGGGAGACGAACAATTTCTATTTTACGCTAAACCATTCGATAGTGGATTCGAGTCTTTCGTAAGAGATATGAGAAGACAAACTTCAAGGAAGGGAAAAGTTTCATATGGTACTTTGTGCTTCAACAATGCCAACCTTGTTAAAATGACTCGACCACGGTTTGTCGAGCGTTTCTCAAACTCACCTCGTCCAACAACTTGTCGAGCGTTTCTTCAACTTTGTTATACAATGTGCTAATGCATGCTTAAGATAGTCCATCTGACAACAGCTTTGCTGACCTTTTCACTAAAGCCATCGATCATGCTCGATTCGAATTTCTGGTCGAATCGCTCGGCATGATCAATTTTGATTAAAACAACCGATTATATACTTTTGTATGTAAGTTTGTAAATACTCTCATATATGTCACAAATTTAGAGCGATAAATCAGTTTCTTTAACTCACCAAAAAGATTTTAGACTTTGCTTTTAAGAAAAATCAGAAAATGTTTCAAAAATAATGTTTTTATGTTTAGATGGATAAAATGAGTTACTACAACTTAGGGATGAGCTCGGTACCGGTACCGAAAATACCGATCCCGAAATTTGCAAATTCTTGGTACCGGTACCAAAATATTCGGTTCGGTACCGGTACGGTACCGGGATAATACCGGTACCGAAGGTAAAAAGTCGAGAAATACCTGTACCGTCCCGTACCGTCCCGTACCGTACTAGTACCGGTACCGTACCGATCCCGAAACTCAAAACTTTGGTACCGATTCGTTACCGACGGTACCAATCAGTACCGGTACCGAATTTGCTCATCCCTACTACAACTCACCAAAATATTTTAACTTTGTTGAAAAGTATCTCAAAAAGAAGGTTCTTCCGTTTAGAGGGAGTTAGTAAAATTATAAAATTTTTGAGAAATTGATCCAACATTTGAGAAATGATAGTATATTGACCTAATACACCTAAAAAGTAGACTAAAAAGCTATAAGATCGTTGCTTGATGTGTAGATGGTCTCGACAAACGAGTAAGTGCTAGTTTGATATAAACTAAATGGGTTGCACGTTTCTACTTAAAGTTTTACCTATAAAGGCGTAAATGTTAATAACATGTCATACCCGAGCCTCTCTTTACCTAAACACGGTTGTCTTATTTTGTTGTATGTCTGCATTATAAGTAAAAAAAGGGAAAAAGAAAAGGAAATAAAAATATTATGTTTTTAAAAGAAATTTCAATTTTTTTTATTTTTATTTAAGACTTGGACTTTTTATGTATGTAATCATACATGATCTGATTATTAAGGCCCTGAATCTTCTACTTTATTTTATTTTCTTTCTTTTTGTTCAAGTCTTGGACTTTCTCTATGTGATAATATGGTATATCCGACCTGATTGTTATGGCCCTAAAATTCTGCTTTATTTTAAATTTCTAGATGAAATAAAACGTGCAAAATGTGTGTCAATAAATGTGTCGTGATAAGATAAAATATGTTTAAGCCAATTTAAGGTGATATGTGAAAGCAAATTAAGCCTGAGGTTTGATGGAGAACGTAACTTTCCAATTGAGTGGGGACCACATAAGTCATGTGCCTAATCCATACCTAATTAACATATCACAAAGCTACCGAAATACTTGTCATGGTTTAAAGTGGACAAATTATATCTTCAATCGACCTTGAGTTATGAGCATATTAATGTTGAAATAGAATTGTAGCTTAAGGCATTATCAGTCAATATAATCTCATGTTGCGATATCTCTCATAAAAATATTTACGGCTTATGTTTATTATTTGCATTTTTCAACATAGAAAATACAAATTATTATGTATATATTTTCATAATTTTAAATTTATGAAAATGGCAAAAAGATTTTAAGTTTTTATTGTGTTCGTTGTAACATCATAAAAATTTCAAGTTCAAATTGTCAACTTTCCAAAGTCTAGGGACCAAATCTGTCAAATTCCAAACCTTAGGGTTTAAAAGGAAAATTATGTTTTCTTGTCCCATCGCGATACGCGACGGGACAAAGGACAGGCCCATCGCGTATTGCGAAGGGCTTGGTCAATAGGTTCTAGAAGGAGTCAACAGCGATACGTGATCGCTGTTGAATCAACGTCATCGCGTATCGCGCTAACGTGGCCTGACACCTCTGGCACACGCTCTGCCACGTGTCCACACGTGGCACACCGTCTGCCACGTGTCCCGAAACGTGGCCACACGTGGCACGTCGCCTGCCACGTGTCAACACGTGGCACACCGTTTGCCACGTGGCGACACGTGGCAGACCTACGTGATGACTGGCCAGGGCTACATCGCGATATGCGATGAGTGCACAGGAGGCCATCGCGTATCGCGAAGGGCTTCCAGGTTTTGCCTATAAATAGCAAGTCTGGGATCTTCATTCTTCACACCACAATTTTGTATCTCTCTCTCTCTAACATCTCTCTAAGATCCAACAATCATATACTCGATTTCATCGTTTTTCGTGCCAACGTTTCCTCGAAGTTCGTGCCACTCTCCACCGACATATCGACCAAGAAGGTGTTTGTTATATCTCGACAACAAAATGGTGAGTCTCGTAAGGCGTTCCGACAAGTGGTGAGAGATTGGTGTTGTTGATTAGCGTGCCTAGGAAGGAACAACGATAGGAAGGGTTGATCTAGAAGGAAAGAAGGTGAAGCGGCGTCGGAGTGCTGCTCGATTAGTTAGGGTTTTCATAAGCCGACAAAGGTAGGCGTAACGCCAATGAATATAATAATAAAATATTATAAAAGGCTTAAACCTTAGGTCGAGGTTATACTCGATACCTCGATAAAAGAAAAGAAAAACATAACCAAGAAAAGAACAAAAGATAAGATTATAAATATTGATAAATATATATATATATATATATGTGTGTGTGTGTGTGTGTAAGTATATATATTCTTTGTTATGAAAATATTATTTAAGTAATAATAACTATTCTTAAATAATAAAGAAAAGAAAAGAATACGTTTCTTTGAGAAGAAGAAACGTAGGGTTTTGTAAATAAACTAAAGGTTTATAAATTACTTTTAAACTAAAGGTTTTAAAGTAAAAGAGATTTTGAACTAAAAGTTCATCGAGGTAAAGTTTATAAAATAAGACTAAAGGTCTTAAGCCGGATTGTATATCCGACTAACAATTGGTTATACTCGTACTATAGGTGCGAGATAGCAACGGAAAAGACCCTTGGACGGTGATTGAAGCCGATCCAAATCAAAAGGTGAATACGCCCCAACTTTTACAAACTTGTTTTCAAACGAGTCAATGTGTTATATGAAAAACTTTACATGAGACTAAGTGTATCTAAAACATTTATAAACAAGGGTATAAATACTGGCCTCGGGTTATTGTATACGTTTGTCTGGATCCTTACATATGTGGTGGGCACATCACACCTGGTCACAATTACGCTCGCCTGCGGGGAGTATGACCTTGTGTATATATATAGGCACTCAACTAGTCGAACGCTGCGGTGTTTGCTAGGGGAACCGAGTATAGAGACTTGAGTTTATGAATTGTGTTATTTTAACTTGATTATTCCTAAGCCACGTTGGGTCGGGACCTACGTAGTCCCAAGGGGTGATTAAGTAAAAAAATTAATTTTAGCGTCAGCATATTCACCGGCATTCGTTGCGGACGTATTTTCTTACATTTTGTAGGTGAACTAGGATATCGCTTGGAATGGCGAAGTATAGTTACCGATAGCTCGGATCTTTTGTTTAAAACTTAATATAATGCTAATGATGGTTTTGTAAAGTAAAACCAAGTAATCCTTAAATATTAAACGGGAAACTTTTATATCCCGTCTTTTGAATATGTAAATATTATATTTTTATCCACAAGTTTATAAAGTCTTCCGCTATTAAACGTAACTCTGATTTATTTATAATTGTGGTACCAACATATGTGTCACACGCCTAGGCCGTGGTTTGGGGTGTGACGTGTTGGTATCAGAGCCATCGATCTTAGCGAATTAGGTATTACAAGATAATACCTAAGCTTCGATCCAAGTATAGGAATTAATTGTTTATTTGAAATAGGGATAAGATAGGCTGGTAAACCTTTTCTTTCCCTCCTCACTCTAAACCACCCAAATTGTTAGATGTCATTCAAGAGCATGATGGAGAATTTTGTACGCAAGGCAAAAGAGGCTGGAATCGCCGAACCTTTTCCCGAAGACAATATGAGTGATGGCTATTATGAAGCATTCTTCGACCAAGACGTAGAGCATGACCTAACTAAACCTGTATACTACCCCAGAACCAAGCACTATCCAATAAATGTTCCCGATAGCCCACCGAAACAAAGAAATGAACCACCAAGGCACTCAAGCTACCACCCACCAATAATACCCATGTACCATCCCTCTGAAGTTCCAACATACTATCCATTAGAGATCCCCACGTACCAACCAACGGAGATACCACCCTACTACCCATCAAGCAATCCAACATATTTACCACCAAATCCTCACCCATCATATGCTTTCCTCTCCAATCGACCAATCAAAGAAGAACTAAGGTCTCCATCATCCGACTGGATGCAATGCCACTCCGACCAACGAAGATGGCATACCGGAAGCTCCGCCTTCAATGAAGTTAACTCCCAACCCAACAATGGTGAAGGACCATCCCGCAAACCCAGGATGAGGGTGATGATACCTTATGAAAGTTTCCAAATGCCACCAATTGTAAAGGAGACCATTCAACTCATGGAAGAGGAACCGGAAGAAGAAGAAGAAGAAGTACCTGAAGAAGAAGAGAAGGAATCTGAGGAGGAAGAAGAAGATCCCAAGGAAGAATCTGAGGAAGAACCGGAAGAAGAGTACCCTGATAATCCCAACGAGATATAAACACCGATGGAGGAATCACTCACTTCCCAAAACCCAAGCTATGGTTCTGTTGATCCCTATGTTCAATACCTCAGGAAACTCAAGAACCAAGCTTCATCAAGTTTTCCACCTTTTCAAGGTACGATACCGACGGAAGAAGAGCAAGCCAATGAGATTAGAGAACAAAACAAAGATACCGAAGCTTTCTTCCACGATGCATCCGACGTAACCGCCTCCCCGTATCCAGAACCAAGAAATCACTACGACATGGTGACGACGGGTTACCGCAACCCACCTCCAATATATGGATACCCCCAACGAAATCCCGCAGTCACAAGAGGAACACTTGGATCGCGCCTTGCATGAGTCGGACGAATTAAGGAAAAAGATGACCGTTGATGGAAAGAAAAAGAAGAAGATAGGAGAGATGCTTCTTCGGAAATTCAATAAGTTAACCAAGGTGGTGAGGAAGTCCATGAGAGATTGAAGATGGTGGAAGGATGTGACCAGAAGTTGTGTGTATAATGTAATCATATGTGTTGTGTGTTACATGTGTAATAGAGAACGTTGAGACGTTCTGAAATAAAGATAGGATAATCAATATATATATATATATATCAAACGATATATATATGTGTGTGTGTGTGTGTATTGTAAAATAAATATATATATCCTTTTGTGATATACATATTGATGTGAAATAAAATATATGTTTAATAAAGGAAAGTTTGTTAAAATTTCAGTTAAAGACATATTGAAAAGAAAAAGATAATGTCTGAACAAAGTAACAACATAGAGAATTCTCAAAAAGAAAAAAAAAAAGGAAAAAGACCCCGTGAATAAACAAGATGAACCAATTCCTGAAAAGTATATGAGTCAAATACAAAGAATGATAAAGGATGCGGTTAGGGAAGAATCCATGGCTAGATCTCAATCAAAACACTCGAAACATTCCCAATCTATTAATCTTTCCCATAAATCCGTAAAGTCTCGTCCGAAACCCTCCCATGTTGAATAAAGTGTCCATGAATCGAATGTTGATGGCAGAATCCGTCAAGAATTCAAGAAACTGAATCTTGGAGGCTGTTCTTTCAAAGATTTCAAGTATTTAGGCCCAAAGAAATTTTATGGAGATGAAGGAGCTATCACAACCGTTAGATGGCTTGAGGAGATGGAATCTATTGTCATAATAAGCAAATGTTCAAGACAAGAAATGATACAATACTCCGCGCAAATGTTTAGAGGCGAGGCATTGGAGTGGTGGAACACACTGATTTTGAGTAAGGGACGTCAAATTTTATACGATCTTTCTTGGGATGAATTCATGGCGATGATGATGGCAAAGTTTTGTCCCATGCAAGAAACGGACCAAATTCAAACAAAATTTCTTAATCATAAGGTCATTGGGACAAATCTCCGAGAATACAAAACCAAGTTTCATGAGTATTGTCGTTTCGTACCCCAGCTAGTTAATCCTGAATCCAGCAAAGTTACACGCTATATTTTGGGACTGCCGCGGGAAATCCACGATATGGTGAGGTCTCATTTACCTCAAACTGCTGATTCCGTGATGGAGTTGGCTGGTTACCTGATGGGCGGAATGATCCGCAACAAGTAAGAAGACAAGAAGATTACAACAACAACTGCTCAAGGGAGAACAGGAGGAAGCACCAACTACAAAGGCAAGGGCGCAAACCAAATTCGATACGGGTTCAATTCAAATGCTCCATTTTGTAAGATTTGTCGGAAGCGCCACCGAGGGCAATGCCGACATGCCTCAACAACCGTGTGTGAATCATGTCAAAGACCGGGCCACGCTGCTGCTGACTGTTGGAAGAAGAAGATGACGTGTTACAATTGCAAGAAGATGGGGCATCTAAGTTTCGAGTGCCCGAAGAACAAACCCGCGACTGGTGGTGCGGGTGGAAGTGGCCAGAACAAGAAAGGAAATGCAAGAGTCTTCGTACTCGACACGAAAAAGGCCGCTGACATACCAGAAAACATCACTGGTACGTTTCTAGTCAATGACACCTATGCTAGAGTTTTGTTTGATTCGGGTGCCAATTTGAGTTTTATAGATTATAGCTTTTGTAGTCTATTAAACGAACCTCTAACAAAGTTAAATAAAACTCTAAGCGTCGAGACTGCAAGTGGCGAAATCGTTAAAATCTCCGAAGCCCTTGAAAACGGAAAAATTCTCTTAGCTGGTTATATTCTGCCTATTCGTTTGTTGCCGATGACTCTTGCTGGTTTTGACAATGTACTTGGTATGGATTGGTTATCCGATAACCATGCTCGTATCATTTGCAATAGCAAAACCGTCGAACTTCAAGCCCCCGATAAATTAACCAGTCGAATTAAAGGGGACAAAGACACTGGCCAAGTTCGCATAATTTCCATGATTAGGGCTAATAAATGTTTGAATCAAGGATGCTTAGCATTCAGGCCTATGTCACTAAGGAATCTAAACAAAAGGAGATAAAGGACGTACATATAGTCTCTGATTTTTCTGATGTTTTTCCCAATGAACTTCCTGGAATCCCTCCCGATCGCGAAGTAGAGTTTAGGATCGATCTTATTCCCGGTACTGCTCCGATCGCAAAAGCACCATATCGTCTTGCTCCGACCGAAATGAAAGAATTAAAGAAACAACTCTACGAGCTTCTCGAGAAAGGCTTCATTTGACCGAGTTCGTCCCCATGGGGAGCGCCAATTCTATTCGTCAAGAAGAAGGATGGATCTATGCGCATGTGTATCGACTATCGTGCATTAAACAAAATCATAATCAAAAACCGCTATCCACTTTCTCGAATTGATGATCTTTTTGACCAACTTCAAGGTGCTAGTTTCTTTTCAAAAATCGACCTTCGTTCTAGTTATCATCAACTCAAAGTTCAATCCGAAGATATCCTGAAAACTGATTTCCGAACAAGGTATGGCCATTATGAGTTCACTGTTATGCCATTCGGACTTACTAATGTGCCAGCCGCGTCGAATCTGCATGCCTTACTTGGATAAATTTGTTATCGTATTCATCGACGACAAAATTATTAATTCTAAGTCTAAGGCTGATAATGAAGTCCACCTCCGAACCTTACTTGAATTACTTAGAACCGAGAAGTTGTACTCCAAGTTCTCAAAATGCGAGTTCTAGTTGCACGAAGTGCAATTTCTTGGGCATGTCATAAATGTGAAAGGTATTCAAGTCGATCCCGCAAAAATCAAAGCCCTCGAAGTGGGAGATTCCAAAGTCGCCAACCGAGATTCGAAGTTTCTTAGGTTTGGCTGGCTATTACCGAAGGTTCATTGAAAATTTCTCTCGTATAGCCGTTCCTCTAACATTTCTAACTCGTAAAAACATCAAGTATGAATGGGGAACAAAGCAACAAGAGGCATTCGATATACTTAAACGAAAACTCACCCAAGCACCCATACTGGCTTTGCCAGAAGGTACTGAGATTTTGTTGTCTTTAGTGACGTGTTTCATTCCGGTTTGGGATGTGTACTAATGCAACGCAAGAAAGTGATTGCTTATGCCTCTCGTCAACTCAAGGTACACGAAAAGAACTATACAACTCATGATCTAGAGTTAGGCGCCATAATCTTTGCACTTAATATATGGAGGCACTATCTCTATGGAGTAAAGTTTATCGTGTATACCGATCATAAAAGCTTAAAGCATATCTTCGATCAAAAAGAACTTAACATGCGCCGACGACGATGGATGGAAACTCTCAATAACTACGACTGCGAGATCGTTTACCGTGAAGGCAAAGCCAACGTCGTCGCTGATGCCTTAAGTCGCAAGGAACATGAGAAGCCAAAAAGAGTCCGAGCGTTGCGTCTAGAACTTCAAGTCGATCTTTTCGAACAAATAAAATATGCCCAAACTCAAGCGATCAATGAAAACCAAATCTCCGACGAAAAACGTAACGGCACCATTGACTCGCTAGTCAAGGGTGACGATGGTATCCTTAGACTTGGAAAGAGGATTTGGGTACCAATCGTTGGGGACTTGCATGAGAAAATCATGAACGAAGCTCATAAGTCCAAGTACATGATGCACCCCGGTAGTGACAAAATGTACCAAAACCTTAGACCAAACTACTGGTGGAACGGGATGAAAAAGGACATCGCTTCGCATGTGGCAAAATGTTTAACATGTTTAAAGGTCAAGGCTGAACACCAAAAGCCTTCGGGATTGCTTCAGCAACCCGAACTTCCTGTATGGAAGTGGGAGTTAATCACTGTTGATTTCATCACCAAACACCCGAAGACGACCCGACAACACAATGCAATTTGGGTTATTGTGGATCGATTGACAAAATCCGTGCATTTCATACCCATCAATGAATCATACTCAATGGATAGACTAGCGCGTATTTATGTGAATAACATCGTTGCTTTGCATGGAGTACTGCTATCTATAATCTCTGATCGAGATCGTTTTACGTCTCACTTCTGGAAAAGCTTCCAACAAGCGTTAGGCACAAAGTAAACTTTAGCACCGCCTATCATCCACAAACTGATGGGCAAAGCGAAAGGATAATTCAAACGTTGGAAGATATTCTCCGCGCTTGTGTGATCGACTTAGGTGGAAGTTGGGATGACCACTTACCCCTAATGGAATTCTCATATAACACTAGCTATCACACAAGTATTCAAGCCGCATCATTCGAGGCGTTATATGGTCGCAAATGTAGAACGCCTATGTGCTGGTCTGAGACTGGAGACAATCAATTATCTAGACCCGAGATAGTCCAAGAAACCACCAACAAGATTCTTCAAATCCGAGAACGACTTAAGACGGCACGTGATAGCCAAAAGAGTCCGAGCGTTTGTCCGTCGTAAGCCGTTGAAATTTAATGTTGGTGACAAAGTTCTTTTGAAAGTCTCGCCCTAGAGAGGCATTGTTCGCTTCGGTAAGAAAGGAAAGTTAAGTCCTCGATTCGTTGGACCCTTCGAGGTACTCGGACGAATTGGTACTGTTGCAGACCGTTTGCGACTACCCGAGGAAATGCAAGGGATACACGATGTATTCCATATTTCAAATCTGCGAAAATGTTTAGCCAACGAATCTATATCGATGTCGTTAAAAGATGTTGAAATTAATGAAAACTTAAAATTTGTTTAAAAACCAATTCAAATAGAAGATTCGAATACAAATATATTGAAAAGACGAACATTGAAAATAGTGAAAGTAAAATGGGACTCACGAAGATGGCTCGAGTATACATAGGAACTCGAATCAGAAATGAGAAGGAAATGCCCCCATCTATTCTAAAGAATGCAATCTCGAGGACGAGATTTATTTCAAGGTGGGGAGGATGTAACATCGTGAAAATTTCGAGTTTAAATTGTCAACTTTCCAAAGTCTAGGGACCAAATCTGTCAAATTCCAAACCTTAGGGTTTTAAAGGAAAATTCTGTTTTCTTGTCCTCTCGCGATACGCGACGGGACAAAGGACAAGCCCATCGCGTATCGCGAAGGTCTTGGTCAAAAGGTTCTAGAATGAGTCAACAGCGATACGCGATCGCTGTTGAACCAACGTCATCGCGTATCGCGATAACGTGGCTTGACACCTCTGGCACACGCTCTGCCACGTGTTCACACGTGGCACACCGTCTGCCACGTGGAGACACGTGGCAGACCTACGTGATGACTGGCCAGGGCTACATCGCGATACGCGATGGGTGCCCAGGAGGCCATCGCGTATCTCAAAGGGCTTCCAGGTTTTGCCTATAAATAGCAAGTTCAGGATCTTCATTCTTCACACCACAATTCAGTATCTCTCTCTCTAACATCTCTCTAAGATCCAACAATCATATAATCACCCACCTCGATAAGCGTGCCCCGATTTCATCGTTTTTCGTGCCAACGTTTCCTCGAAGTTCGTGCCACTCTCCACCGACATATTGACCAAGAAGGTGTTTGTTATATCTCGACAAAAAAATGGTGAGTCTCGTAAGGCGTGCCGACAAGTGGTGAGAGATTGGTGTTGTTGATTAGCGTGCCAAGGAAGGAACAACGAAAGGAAGGGTTGATCGAGAAGGAAAGAAGGTGAAGCGGCGTCGGAGTGCTGCTCGATTAGTTAGGGTTTCCATAAGCCGACAAAGGTAGGCGTAACGCCAATGAATATGATAATAAAATATTATAAAACGCTTAAACCTTAGGTCGAGGTTATACTCGATACCTCGATAAAAGAAAAGAAAAACATAACAAAGAAAAGAACAAAAGATAAGATTATAAATATTGATAAATATATATATATATATGTGTGTGTGTGTGTGTGTGTGTGTGTGTGTAAGTATATATATTCTTTGTTATGAAAATATTATTTAAGTAATAATAACTATTCTTAAATAATAAAGAAAAGAAAAAAATACGTTTCTTTGAGAAGAAGAAACGTAGGGTTTTGTAAATAAACTAAAGGTTTATAAATTACTTTTAAACTAAAGGTTTTAAAGTAAAAGAGATTTGAACTAAAAGTTCATCGAGGTAAAGTTTATAAAATAAGACTAAAGGTCTTAAGCCGGATTGTATATCCGACTAACAATTGGTTATACTCGTACTATAGGTGAGAGATAGCAACGGGAAAGACCCTCGGACGGTGATTGAAGCCGATCCAAATCAAAAGGTGAATATGCCCCAACTTTTACAAACTTGTTTTCAAACGAGTCAACATGTTATATGAAAACCTTACATAAGACTAAGTGTCTTAAAACATTTATAAACAATGGTATAAATACTGGCCTCAGGCTATAGTATATGTTTGTCTGGATCCTTACATATGTGGTGGGCACATCACACTTGGTCACAATTACGCTCGCCTGCGGGGAGTATGATCTTGTGTATACATATAGGCACTCAACTAGTCGAACGTTGCGGTGTTTGCTGGGGGAACCGAGTATAGAGACTTGAGTTTATGAATTGTGTTATTTTAACTTGATTATTCCTAAGCCACGTTGGGCCGGGACCTACGTAGTCCCGAGGGGTGATTAAGTAAAAAAAATATTTTTAACGTCAGCATATTCACCAGCATTCATTGCTGACGTATTTTCTTATATTTTGCAGGTGAACAAGGATAGCGCTTGGAATGGCGAAGTGCTATAGATATCCGATGGCTCGGATCTTTTGTTTAAAACTTAATATAATGCTAATGGTGGTTTTGTAAAGTAAAACCAAGTAATCCTTAAATATTAAACGGGAAACTTTATCCCGTCTTTTGAATATGTAATATTACATTTTTATCCACAAGTTTATAAAGTCTTCCATTATTAAACGTAACTATGATTTATTTACAATTGTGGTACCAATATATGTGTCACACGCCTAGGTCGTGGTTTGGGGTGTGACATTTTGCAGGTGAACAAGGATAGCGCTTGGAATGGGAAGTGCTATAGATATCTGATGGCTTGGATCTTTTGTTTAAAACTTAATATAATGCTAATGGTGGTTTTGTAAAGTAAAACCAAGTAATCCTTAAATATTAAACGGGAAACTTTTATATCCCGTCTTTTGAATATGTAAATATTACATTTATATCCACAAGTTTATAAAGTCTTCCGCTATTAAACGTACCTTTGATTTATCTACAATTGTGGTACCAACATATGTGTCACACGCCAAGGCTGTGGTTTGGGGTGTGACAAGTGTTGGTATATATATTATTAAACCTTTGTTGTATTCAAAATCATGTGTTTTGTTGTCAAAGTAGTTCATGCAAAGTTCGTTGGAAACCTTGGACTTAAACAAATCATTTACAAGTTGAGGTGCTGAAATTTGCATTTTATGAAAGTCAATATAAAATAAAATAAAAACTTTTGAAAACTTCACATTTATTCTACAAATAGTTAAAACCAAGGGAATATTTTGAAAAAAAAAACAAGTCTTCTTTGACCCTCTAGAGGGTCTTTAAATAAATCTTATTCGTTCTAAATTTTGTGCAGTTGTACATGGATAATTAGATCAAGATCAAGTCTGCTTAGATGAAGAGACTGAAGTTTCACGTGTTGAAGCGCTTAAAAGAAAACAAGAACGTGAAAGTTGGTGTTTGAACCTAAAAAAATGAACTGATTGTGTCTAAGATCATTTGAAAGACAAGAGAAATAAACCAGTCGGCTCAAGAGATCTAGATAAATTTTTAAACTATTATTCTTGAACTATAGGTCTGAGGTAATCGTGCATCAAAGACAAAGAAATTGTTAATTAAATAACTCAACAAAAGGCAAAAGGTGAATAGGCTCAACCCTTTTGTGTAAATACTTATACCTTTTACAAAGTATATAATCTTTTAAATTTATGGATATTTATCTATATTTAAAGAGTTGGAAAATTATTGATATGAGGGTTGGTTCAAATCCTCTAAAACGTATTGATACAAGATAATATTAGACACTCAGACTAAAATACACGTGTGTTTGGATCTTTGCATATATGAACTATAGGGGACACAATGAGATGCTGACCATGAGGCAAGTAATTGTATCTAGGGCGCGTAACCATCCACCAAGTGGTTTGTGTGTATGTTTAGTTCAGATGAGATGGGATTGAGACACACTGAGTCATTGAACGCTATTGGTGTTGTATCATAACGAATTATGAAAACCTTTTATCGCGTCAGCGTTATTCACCAGCATATAGTTGACGTATTTATAAAAGTATTTTCAGGTAATTAGGAGTATGGTATAAATGTGGAAATGCCCGGTGTAGATAGAAGATCCCTAGGCATAGTATACAGTTGATGGCTCATCTAATTTTGTGAACGAAGCATATGTAAACTTGTTTTTAAAGCAAGTAATTTTGTAAACAGAAAAAGGTATTTAATTCCCTATGTTATATATTGAAGCAAATATTTTCCCCTGCATAGCCAAACTCTGATAAGTTGACAAAACCGGCACCAAATATTGGTCGCATAGCTAGGCCCTGAGGCCGGGTGTGACAGTTTGGTATCAGATGAATCGGTTGTGGCGAATTAAGTATTTGACAAAAATACTTAGGCTTTAACCAGCTTATATTTATGAAAGTACGGATAAGATAGGTATGTATCTAGTGGATTTTTAGAAACATTAACTAATATCTACCTCATATTTCTCGTCTATAGTATGTCGAAGAGAGGAAATTCAAACATTGATGTCAACAGCAGGCCCTCAAGGAATACGAGGGGGAGGATTAAAGAAAAACGTTGAAAATTAGAGAACAAATGTTACCCCACCTGCTAATGATCAATTTGTGAGAAAAGAGGATATGCGGCATGTTATTGCAAAAGGAATTACCTAAGATTTCCTAGCAATGCTCAAGGCTATGAAGAATCAAAAATCATCGAGCAAGGAGAATCTTGCAACTCCAAAAGAGATGACGACGAACATGTCAGCTCTAAAGCTGATAGTGATTATGAAGAAAAGAAACCTAAGAAAATAAAGAATGAAAAAGGTTGTAGTTATAAGATGTTTTAAAAATTTAAGCTTAGAGACTTCTATGGAAGCGATGGTGTTATTGCTGCACTAGGATGGCTTGAAAAGATAGAAGCCATAATTGTTTCCAGCAAGTGTATTGAAGAATAAGAAATTAATTAAGTATTCATCCCAGTCGTTTAAGGGCGAAGCTCTGCAATGGTGGAACACCCCTATACAAGTAAATGATAGATTAAACATGTAAAAGCTAAGTTGGGAGGAATTCATAAAAATATATTTTAATAAAAAAAATTGGCTTAACAAGGTGTCGAACAGGGATCTGTCGACCACCCTACCCTCCTTAAGAGCCAGCCCTGCTAACAAGTACGTGTTATTATCTTTCTTATGACTAATAATACCATCATAGATCCTTTAACTACCCTTGCTTTGCCATTATTCTAATTAACATGATCCCTTTCAAACATACCCAAAGACAATAAACTTCTGTTAAGATTAGTGATATACCTTACTTCTTTCTAGATCTGTTTCCATGACATTTTTCTTCCCTAAAATAGATTAGACTTGTTCTACACGATGTCCACCTTATACATACATCTCTTTGTATCTCATTGTATGTATATTTGTCACACCCGGGTCCATGGGCCTAGGTATATGACCATAGTTGGTACATGTTTTGAAAATACATCAAAGTATGTGTTGTGTAGGGGAAGTCTTTTCTTGATTAAAATATTCATTTATAGAAAACTTGGGAATTAAATGCCCGGTATTGTCTTACAAAACATTAAAAGTGATAAAACATTAATTTACATCTTTTATATAATTAAAACCAAACTGCGCCATCAGATGCGTCTAACGGCTATATCCTCCATCTTCTACTACACCTTTATACTGACTACCTGTAAAATAGTTTTATAAAATACGTCAGCGACAATTGCTGGTGAACACGCTGACACTAAATCATTTATATAAACCTTTAGCTTCATTCGTAACAACTCAACGGCCTTGTAGACCGGCGTACCGATATATCACATAGTCAATCCCTAACGGCCCTATAGACCGGCTCAATGAGCCGGGACATGATGCTAAGCGCGGAGAGGTATGCCTACCCTCTGGCCATATATGAATGGATCCAGACATACGTGTATCTAGCCTGAGAGCCAGTGACTACTAAAGTTTTTAGGGATCTATAATCCCATGTAAACTTTTTGACTCGTTGAAATGACTCGATTAAATAATTTAAAAGAGTTGGGGGCGTATTCACCTTTTGATGAGTTGATCATTAACAACTTCTCTGTATTTGATGAACGATTACCTCAGACATATAGTTCGATAATAATAGTTTGATAATTTATCTAGATCAATTAATCTAGCTTCAGACCTTTAGTCTGGTTAAATAGCTTTAAACCTTAATTGATATTTTAATGTTAAAATGTTACTTTAGATCTTTAGTCTATAAAATCCTATTTTAATATCGACATTTCTTCCTGTAGAAGAAATCATCTAAATTATACGTTTCTTCCTCGAGAAGAAATTGTGTTTATAAAAGTTTTATGTTTCCTTCTTTAGAAGAACATTATTTATTCAAAATGATTACTTTGATTACCTAAAGCCTTTTAGTTCATATGACGTTTGATGTAGCATGCTTTGACCTAATAGGTTAGAACACTCTCATCAAGCTCTCCAGGAAAGTAAACGGGTCCCGCGGTTGATTGAGATTTATACGAATTACTTTCTTTAGACAAGAGACTCGACTACCAGTATTTTCACCCTTCCAGTTACTACATGCTCGTCATGTTTTTCTAGATTAATTATTTACAATTATCTTTTATATAAAAAATAACGTTTATTCATTTAGAAGAACGTCAATTTACAATAACTTTTATATGTAAAACCGTTTCTTAATAATAAAGAAACGCCTATTTTTGTAAACTTTATATATGAAAAGCTTAAATATATTTATAAACTTTTCAAGGTTTAGGCTATACCATAGACTGGAATCTAAGCTATGAGTTGAAATATCTTAAACATAAATCTTACCTTAAAATAGGTATAACGCTTAAGGACGAACGTGCAATACTTCGACTATACGTAGGGTGTTAGGGTATGGAACGTCGAAACTCTAGAGTGGCTTTGGTACTCCAACTTGGTGGCACGAACTTCGAGAAAATGGAAGTGATTAGGTGTTTGAGATGCCAAAAATGAAGAACCCATGCTCACTATTTATAGCAATCCCCGGTCGAACCGTCAATCACCACCATTCATCACATTTCACTCTTGTGATGAGTCGTGCTTTATGGTGTTGACATGTGGCATGCTAACTTGATTAGTCACTAGTCACATGTCACTTCAATAGGATACATGGCATTAGATGTTGACATCTGCCATTCCGTGTCTCCACCATGTGACATGTGTTGTTTCATGGCGATGAGTCACATGACACATGCCGCTCTCATATTTCTTTAGCTAAATGACTAACTAGTTCTTCAACTTCTTAAATTATCAAAATTAGTATGGAAATTGTAGGGTGTTACAATATTTAATGAAATACTCCTTTTCTCTCTAGATGTTGTTTAGCTATAAATCATTTAATACATGCACTTTTACAGGAACTGAATCCTCGACCTATATTCTAAAGGGATGACATTTTATCATCACACCATATTCTTTGAGAATAAGAATATGATTAATTAGTCTCATGAGTGCAATACTCTTATTTACACTGTCTAATAGCAATTAAGATTTATATTTGTTATTCAAACATCGATCATGCATGTTGATCATAGTAGAAAGCCCTCGTTATAATTAGTGTTGGGTACTCTTTATTGAAACAAATGTATATATTTACGTTACATAATATCATCGATTAAATTGGGTTGTCCTGATCTCTCAGCAAGCATTGCATGTCTCCTAAATGTTGATGGATCATCCTGGCCGGTGTTTAACTTATTAGGTAGCGGAAGAGGACCACCTAGTTTTCAGGCCATGCTTTTTGAATATTGCTTTAATTGCAACCATGATACTCTCAATTTGGAAAAGGGAGGCAACTTAATTGTCCTCTATAATTTCTTACTTCCATCAATGAATTATTAACGAAAGACACTTCACATCTTATGCTTGTTTGTATCTTAAGCTTAAAGAAAAAAAAATAATCAAAGCAATGGGGAGCTTTATTAAAGTCACATACAAAATAATAATAATAATAATAATAATAATAATAATAATAATAATAATAATTAGAATACTGGAATTCAAATTTGGGAAGTTTGGTAGACGAAAAACATATGCTCCTAGACAAATATATGTTTTTCTAGCAAATTCGAAAACTGAAGTTCATACCCCCAACAACAGGAAAGATTTTCTTGTGTTAAAGACAGAAACCATAATTTATTTTGAGAAATGAACTTCGTAAATACCACTCATGTGTTTGAAGTTATATAAAAAATCTTTTCATCAAAAGATAAGTTAGATATAAAGTTTGCTTTTTATTAGTCAGAAAAAAAAAAGAAGCATGTCATGTACAAAAAGACTTATTACTATTAATATGATTATTGTTGTTATTATTTATCTATACCTTTATATTATTTTTATTATTACAAAATAATAAATACTGAATCCTTTTAGAAGTATACGAATTGTCTTGAATTTTTCATCAAAAGATAAGTTAGATATAAAGTTTGCTTTTTATTAGTCAGAAAAAAAAAAGAAGCATGTCATGTACAAAAAGACTTATTACTATTAATATGATTATTGTTGTTATTATTTATCTATACCTTTATATTATTTTTATTATTACAAAATAATAAATACTGAATCCTTACCAAAGTAGTTAATACGAAAGTTTAAAGGGTTAGGCTACACAGGCGTGTTATATTGTGCTTGTCATGCCCCTTTCTTTAAAAAAATTACAAAATTAAAAATATTGTGTTATATTAAAAAATCATTAATTTTAATATGTCCCTCCATATAAACTTGGGTTCGTTTATCAACCATCACAATTCACATGCAAACCTCAATTTGTGATTACAATTCAAAAGCATCTATAATTATTGTATGTCTTCAATTCTTCATCATGAACGCAAGAATGCAAATCTAGAACTCATGGAAACATATGGTGTTCTTAACAAATTTCACCATCATTAGTTTGATGCTAAATTCATTAATGGCGTTTTAAGCAGCACCAGCTCAAGATTCCCATATTCCACCACATACATAATCTTCATCATCAGTTCATCACCAATGTAGTTTTCTTGATGATAATCACATTCAATTTCATATTAGTGGTGTTTCCCACTTTCAAGTTCCCATCTCAGCATTCCTAAATACATAGTCATTTATAAAGAAATTGAAGAGTTTACAAAACCTATGACTTTCTTCAACAATCTTACGATTTAACTCAAATGATATGGTCTTTAGTTAACGTAGTTAACAATAAAAATACAAAAGAAACAAAATATTAAACAGAATGCTTGAAGGGTCGTTATATTCAAACACCACCCTCATGGTATATTATCAACTCTATACGGTTCGTATATGGGCTATACGAGTCGTATAACCCTCACATGACTAACTAATGTACGGATGGTAGCTTTTCCATTCCTTTGATTTCTTTTTATCTTTTAATTTTGAGCTGGCTCATTGAGCCACGCGTGAAATAGCGACTCACACTCATCCCACACTCGCAATCCAATTGTCTCTTTGTCTTCTCTTCCACTTCAAAATAATGATTCAGACGATTTTCGACGAGTCTGAAAACCGCTAAACCATCGCTATTTAACGAATTTTTAAGAACGCATCGTTTTCTCCACTCCAAGCGACCTTAGGACCAAATTATGAACCATGGTGGTTATAGGCGATGGGGGTGGGTGGTGGTGGAGGAGGTACAGGTGGCTTTTTGGGTGGTGATGTATGGGTTTTTTTGGAGAAGATGATGAGGTGGTGGCATGGACCCAAACTTTCTAAAAGAATGCCACATATGATTGCCACATCAGAAAATCATGCCACGTCAGAAAAAAAACTAACGGAGTTATGGACCGTTAAGTTTGGAAGTAATAGAAGAAAACAAGTTACAAGTTGAGAATGATGGGAGACAAATTGTTAGTTGGGAGTGTTATCGTCCAACGAGTAAAGTTAGGAGTATTAAAAATCAATACCCTATATTTATTATTTAAAAATATTATTATAAAATCACGAATTATATTATCTTTAATATGAGTATAAAATTGTTATTTAAAAAAACAGCGTTCTTTATAATGTTAATGTGTTGTAGTTTGTAAATGTCTGTATAAACTAGTTACGCGAGTGCATTTATTCTAGTGACAACATTATGCCTAACATATCGGAATGTGCCCAAATTGTTTGAGTCTCATGCATGAGCTAACACTTCGATTATAATGGTGTACTCAAAACAACAACTAATTTTTCGAAGACATTCCTTACATACATGTATCATATATCATGGATAGTTCAAAATACTTCATACAAAAGAAAAAAGTCACTTTGACACAGGAAGAAAGTCGTGCCATGTTTAGAAGTTGAAATTGATGAACTCGAACATGTGTTATATATTTATTCACAAAAAAAAGTCAACTCTAACAAGACACTTAAAAACGTCTAACCCAAATATTACTGACTAATGTGTCTACCTAACCAAGTCTAATGGGTTTGCAAGGTGTAATAAAGTTATAAGCTAGTTACACATATTGTAAATATGTTGATGAGTTATAAACGGGTTTAATAATACTATAAGCCGAACAAGGTGGACCAATTATATATATACATATATGTATGTATGTATGCATGTATGTATGTATATGTTGGGGGGACACATTTAAAGTGGGTGGACTCGTTAGGAGCATCTATAATGGTAGACCTATACATATCGCCACATGAGCATCACATCTATTTCAAACCTTTCTTAAAAATTTGCATTCTTTTTCACAACACCAAACCTCCACAAACTTGTAGGTCTCGTGAATAAATCTAACTAAGTTTAGATCAATCCGTAGTCTCGGTGAGCGGAAATCACCAAGACTACCAGGATCTCAAATCATGAATGCTCACACACACTTAGAGATGGAAAGCAGAATGAGTAGAGAGAGGGAATGAATGGCAAAGTTGGGAGAACATGGAGTATAATATGCTAATATGCTATATATACTCCATGTCTCCTAGTTATTTCATTTGGGCCACTTGGACTGGCCCAATTAAACAAATTTATGTTTATGGCCTATAGCCCGTTACAAATGAGCTAAACAAAAGCAAATTACATATACATGATAATCTACATCTATTACAAAAGCCTAATATGATAATAACAAAATGAGGCCTAACAAAAACCAATTAAAAAATTATTAATATTAAAAGTGTATATATATAATGTGTGTGTATGAGAGAGAGAGATATATGGTGGCCCCCACTTCCCAATTCATCTTCTCGTTCGCAAGCTCAAACTTTCCCCACAACATTATCGTTTGTCACCTCCTCGTCCATCCTTGTCACATCACTCAGGCGAGCGAAGGGTTATGGATGCTCTAAGCTATTTATGTAAAATAACCTTCGTATGTGTAGGTAAATGCAACAAAAACAAAACATATTTGAAGAAATTGGTTTAATGATTTTTTGCATATACATAGCATATGCACGTGTATGCAAGAATCATAAATGTTAATAGATATAAATAATGGATTAAACAATTAAACTATTCAAACATAATTTAATTTAAAACAAAATATTACAAAATTCGTGCAATGGAAAAAGTATTGGTCTATATAAACATAGGTTTGGGTTTAAATCCGATGAGTGACAATTTTTTTTTTCTAAATTTGGAGCACATTTCTTTCTACTCTCATCCAGGACCTCGGAAATTTTAAGGATTTCTATGGACAACCCTTATTTGAATATTATATTCACTAGTTTGCAATCATAACCTTATAACTCCTGATCTGATATATACATAATACGTTTAGGAGGTGAGTTTTCTGCAAACTGGACTACAAACAATGGATGATAAAAGTGTTACATCACTAGAAGAATTTGAGGGATCTTATAGAAAGTGACATTAAATAGAAAAGTAAAGGGAATGTATATGTCATGTTGAAGGTCTTGGTCAAAAGTTATATTGATCTAGGGCATGCATGGGATCGTCGTCCCCATTTGTCAATTTGGTAAAAAGACACCCTTATTGCTTTTCCTCCATTCATCGTGTTCCATGAATTTCTCTCCAAATATTAAACTCAATTATTTCTTTTTAAAATCAATATTTCTGGCATTATTGGGTTTGATAATTTTTCAAAAGCTAATGTATTTAGGGGTACACAAATATTTAACCTTTTATTAACATGATATTTTAGTTTCTTTAAAATAGTTTTTAATTATTACTTAAGCATATATTTCTTTTTTTATACATTGGATCTTTTAATTAGTAATTCAAACTACGACTCAGCGGCTGATCATAAGATATACTTAATAATATACTAAAACAATATAGTCAACGACACTTTGGATTTTAACGTTCATTTTCAAGCGCAATCTCAATTGTATAATTATCATGATTTACACTTACCTTCCACTTTGCTCAATTGAATGACAATCAGTGAATGGGGAAACACGCCTTCTGTGTAAGCGTAATCCAGTGGAAGTCGTGCATAAATCAAGTGTAAATCTATGATAATTATGTGAGACCGATTGTTGTTGTTAAAGAAAATAAAAGTTAGGAGTTGATTAAACTGGTATTTTGGACTATTATCGGTCAACAATTATAGTTAAAATTATGAAAATTCAAATTACCCTATTTTTAACATCATTCTTGGTTAAATACTTATATTTAGTCCTAAAACTTTGGAATGAGAAATACCTTAACTTGAACAAATTACATTAAAACAAATGAAGTACAATTAGCATGTGAAATGTAAAATTAGATTAAACTGCAAAATGTAATCTTTAAAAATTAAAATCCCTTTTAATATGATAAATATGGGAAGAGAATCCCTATATTAAGCCGATTTGGCTCACACTTCATTATTTAAGACTAATCTTTGCATAATGTGAGAGGCTCTATGTTTGGTGATCGTAATTTTTTAGAAATGTGTCTAAATGTACCTTACACATTTTTCCTAAAGTTGGGAAACTCTTGGACTAGAGATCAAGATCATAGTCCATACTCTTCCTGGATCCGAGGATGTACGTTGTAAACCGCTTAAATGGCGAGTCAATGACAATAAGCCTAGCAGAACTAGGAGAGGTTTGCTCGTTTGGATACATCATTATGACTTCCCAGCCTAGAAGAGTATGGTGACAGAATCACACAAGAAAAAAAAATATTTTACTTGAAAACTTATAAATTGCATGGCATCCGCCACTTAAATCCCTGTTTTATTGGGATGGGAGCTATTAGGAAAAAATGGAAAAGTAAAAAAATAACAAAAATAATAATAATAATAATAATAATAATAGTTACTAGATGATGTTTTAGGCTTTTCGTCATATGAGTGATGATTAAGAGTTGCGATCTTTAAAGTCTCAGTTGTTTAAAATCTAAATCAATGAAGTTTTCCCACAGTAACGGATTTTCTCTTTTATGGTGTTCCTGCCTAAGCCAAGTCTGAAGCGCCATAAACATTGTGGACGGTTAACTTCTCCCATCTTAGGAAGAGTGATGGTTAAGAGTTGTGGTATTTGAGGTCACAAGTTTGAAACCTAACTCAATGGGGTTTTCCCACAGTGGTGGGTTTCCTCTTTGATGATGTTCCTAGATGAGCTAAGTTTGAAGCGTCAAAATCATTATGAACAGTTGACTTCTCATCTTAGGAAGAGTGATGGTTAAGAGTTGCGATCTTTGAGGTCTTAAGTTTGAAACCTAACTCAGTAGGATTTTCCCATAGGGGTGGGTTTGCTCTTTGATGATGTTCTTGGCTAAGCCAAGCTTGAAGCACTAAAATCAGTATGGACGGTTGATTTCCCATCTTAGGAATAGTGAAAGACTTAATCGAGTATTGTTCCAAGTGTTGTTAAAAGATATATATATATATATATATATATATATATATATATATATAGAGAGAGAGAGAGAGAGAGAGAGAGAAGGGTGTCGTTTTGGGATTGAACATGAACGATCGATGGAGACTGGAATTGATTGTTAGACATCATGTTCCTTTTTTACTCTTAAAAGTCCTATCATTAACTAGAGTCACATAGTTATTACGCTAGGTATTGTGGCAAGCGAGTAGTCGGAATCAGTGAGTGGTGATAGCTAGCCAAGTAGGTTGTGCATACTGGATTCCCCTTTTGTGAGCAGCCGCGAGCCAACTTGCGTGGGCTAAAATGGTGTTTGAATGAGAATTTTGGTGTAGTGGGGGGGAGCATGCATTTGAGCATTGGGGTATTTAAAAAAATAACTTTCTATACTAACCGAAAACCACACACACTTTCACATACCAAATAAATTACAATAAAAACTCACTCATTCTACTCGTTTTTTCTCGAGTACACCAAATTATAAAATAAAAATGCAATGGAATTTCTTTTCTTCGCCCGAATTTTAGGAGGAAGACGACCTTGTTTTTGAAGCCGAGAGGATAACGGTTAACATGTTGGTTGATTGGTTTCAAGGATGACAAAGGCTAATAAGACAATCACCTCTTCTTAGTGATCGAGTGGGCACTAATGAAACTTTAGTACGTCACTACTTTAGCCTCGATCCCATTTATGACGAACATCATTTTAGGAATCGGTTTCAAAAGAGTGGACAACTGTTTATGAGTTTATCAAATGACGTGTCAAATCGGTATCCTATTTTCCAACAAAGACTAGATGCAAGAAGTAGACCTGGTTTCACGACTATGCAAAAAATGTACAACTGCTATTCTTCAACTAGCGTATGGAATTTCGTCAGACGCAATGGATGAATACCTAGAAATGTCTAAAAAAGTTGTGCGAGACTCACATCATTATTTCTGTAAGGTGTACATATATACATATATCTTTTTTTAGTTATATTTTTATATTGTTCGAGGGTTTACTTGACAATGTTTATACAAAGGGATCATATCGATTTACTCAAACAGAAATTTGCGCAAACCAATTTTCAATGATATCCAACGCATATACGAGGTGCATGGTGAAAAACATGGTTTCCCCGGAACGCTCGGTAGCATCGACCATACGCATGTTGGATGGGATATGTGTCCTATCTTTATCATCTCGAATTTTTCGTATTTGAATTCGTATGCGTTTACCCGACTCTGGAATGTAATTAGAATATTTTTTATTTATAAAATCTTAAATTTATTAGCATTTAGCTTGGTTAAACTTAATTTATATTCTCTTAACTTTGAAACTCGTCAAACAACTCTTCAAAACCCTTAAATGTGCTTAGAACGGCAAAAAATTGCATTTATAAAAGTACATGGACTAATTTTGCTAAAAATAAAAGTTGGGAAACCCCCTTACCACGTCGTGTCATCCGTGGAGAGGGCCCCATGTAGGCCACATGATGTGGGCTACTATCTGTATCAGTTTGTGGTTTTGTTTGACTCGCTTATTCGTTTTTAATGTTAAATCGAGCCTATTTAGACCGAACTAACGAAACTTAAACCCCAAGATAAGTCTTATAATATTATAACATGTCCAAACTAGTTTTCTTGTTGTTAAAGTCTAAATCTCTAGGTTAATTGACCCGATTTTGTCATAATAAGCTTTTCGGTTTTCTTAAACGAACTATTTTCTATTAAACGATTTTGGTGAATAATAATTAATCATAATACATCCCTAAACCCTAAACTCTTCTGTAACTCAGCCACCACCTCTGCATATCACGAAATCCATTCCCCTATTGTCGGTTCCTTCAAGTTTCTTCAAGAACTTTAAGCTTTAGTTTGACTTTGATGTTCAAAACCCCTTTGACCTTGATTATCTCCTAGTTATAACCATTGTTCGGGTAAGTTTTCATTTGTGTTTTTGTATGTTTTCATTCACTTAACAAAATCCATCAATCAGTTTCAGTTATTGAGGAAGTTTTGATAGTCAATTTGATTCCGACCTGTTTTGGGGCATAATAATCAAAACAGTTGACTAGTCAATTTCTTTATCGTTTGATCAAAATTAACTTTCGGGCCAGAAAACTTTTATGTTTGTTATAAAATTTTGAATGTACTGGTCAGAACCCAATTCCCAACTCAGAGTTCGGGTTCTGAATAATACCAGCTCGCTTAAATATTAAAAACCTCATAACTTGAGTTTTACACATCCGTTCGATCTGATTCCAGCGACTATCTTCTCATTTTTAATTATTGTTTAATGTCTGAAAGTTCCAAGTCAGTTAGCATAGAATCAGTCAACACGTTAAAGGCTCGGGATTCGTTTATTATTCTTATTTTATTGTTTAGCTCACCAATCATTAAGGTAAGTAATCATTCCCCTATTTTAACTATTTTTAAATATTTTGGGGACTTTATGTGTACCTACTTTGTATTCATTTATCACATTTAACTAGAAAATCATGACTTGTTGTGTTGATCAATTAAATGTTTACTTGCTATTTGCTTACTTACTTGTTTGTTTAATTCTAGCATTCTGAGAGGTCCATCATTGATTCTAGCATAACTCATTGGTACCGTCTTAGTAGCCAAATCCCGGTTCACAAAGCAATGGTCAACAACACCATTATTTGTATTTCTTTCGTCTTAGTAGCCAAAGCCCAACTTGTAAGGCAATGGTCAAACGACACCAATTATTTGCTCACTGTTAAATTGTTGATACTCACAATATTGATTTGCATTTTTTATTTTATATTATAGTTAGTGTCAAAACTGGTGATCACTTACTTAACCTCGTGTTGACAAACATGTCTATTTTGTAAGCATATTGCAGCTTATCTTATGTTTGAAGTGAATGTTGAAGATCACATAGAATGGGCTCTAGGACATTTAATAAAAGAAAAACAAAATGTTTTTCTGTTATTTGTTTGGTTTTAATTATAATTGTTTGAGATGATGTGTACATGTTTAAATTCAATAAAATAGTTATATATTGTCACTAATACTGTTATGTTAGTGCCTTGTGAGTTGTGAACCATGTAACATTACGTAAAATTCGGGTCAAAAATGTCAAGTTCCCATAGTCAAGGGACAATTTCTACCAATTTCCAAACTCCAGGGACTAAAATAAAAAATATGTTTTCTTGTCCATCGCGCTACGCGACAGGTCAAGAGAGACACCCATCGCGTACCGCGATGGGGTGTCTGACATATTGTGACACGTGTGCCACGTGGCATACGATGGCAACGGTTGCCGCCACGTGTCACCACGTGGCAACACGTCCGCCACATATCGCCACGTGGACTCGGCGCCTGCCACGTGTCAACACGTGGCAGGTTTATTGTCTGACACAGCAGGCCTATATCGCGGTACGCGATAGGCCTGCCAAGTGACCCATCGCGTACCGCGATGGGGTTCAAAAGTGGCTATAAATAGGAAGGCTGCGGGTTCATTCCAAATCACACCAAATCTCACATAGTTACTCTCTCACTACACCTCATAAAACGTGCCCTCGATCCATCTCGATAAACGTATCCCGAAACCTCGTTTTCCGTGCCTAGTATCTCGATATTCGTGCCACATCCCGACGATATCCCAAAGAAGGTGTTGTCCCGACGTCCTGACGATTACCTCAAAGTGCGTGCCAAGAGTGTTGGTGTCTCGAAAAGCGTGCCAAGTGAGAAACAAGAGTTTACAAAGAAAGCGGGTTGATTGAGCGGTGTTGAAGTGCTGCCCAAGTGAGAAGGATATTTTAAGCCAATAAAGGTAGGCATGATGCCCGACCAAAATAATAAGAAAATATTGAAAGGGCTTAATACCCTAAGTCGAAATTATTCTCGATAAACAAAGAAAGATATAACAAAGAAAATAAAGAAAAGAAAGATAAAATATATATATATATATATAAGATTATTCTTTGTTATGAAATATATTATTTAAGTATAATGAGTATACTTAAATAATAAAGAAAAGAATATGTTTCTTAAAGAAGAAGAAACGTCGGGTTTTATGAATAAACTAAAGGTTTATGAATTACTATTAAAACTAAAGGTTTTAAAGTAAAAAGAGATTATGAACTAAAGGTTCATCGAGATAAATAAGACTAAAGGTCTTAAGCCGGATCGTGTATCCGACTAACAAAAGTTATACTCGTACTATAGGTGCGAGATAGCGAGAGAAGAACACACGGACGGTGTTGGAAACCGATCCCTATCAAAAGGTGAATACGCCCCACTTTTACAAACTTGATTTCAAGTAAACAAACGTGTTATGTGTAAAACTTTACATGAAGCTACGTGTCTTTAAAACATTGTAAATAAGAGTATAAGCCTAGCCCTCAGGCTGTGGTATACGTTTGTCTGGATCCTTACATATGTGGTATGCGGTGGGCACATCGCACCACGTCTGGTCACGACCTCCAGCCACGATGGGCCGAACCAAAGTATGTTCGAGTGAGAATGACCTTGTGTATATTTATGGTACCTAAGTTATGTTGAGACGTTGCGGTGTCTTGCTGAGGTGACCTAGTGTAGAGACTCGAATTTATGATGATTGTTTAACTTGATTATTCCTAAGCCAAGATGGGTCGGGGCTTACGTGGTCTCGAGGGGTAATTAAGTAAAGAAAAGATTTTTAGCGTCAGCATATTCACCAGCATTCGTTGCTGACGTATTTTAATAACATTTTGCAGGAACCAAGACTAGATCTTGAAGGACGAAGAAGCTCAAGAATCCGATGGCTCGGATAATTTTGTGTAAATATTAAAACATGGTGGTTTTGTAAAACTTATAAAACAAGTAAAAACTAAACGAGACTTTCGTCTCATCTTTTGTATTGTAAATACTTATAAATATGATCCTTATGTTTTTATAAAGACTTTCGCTTTAATCCGCTATTCTGATTTATTTACAAATGTGGTACCAACTATGGTTCATACTCCTAGGCCTAGATTGGGGGTGTGACAGGTTGGTATCAGAGCCATCGATCTTAGCGAATTAGGTATCATAAACAATACCCAAGCTTCGATCCAAGCGTAGGAAATATTTACTTGTTTATTTGAATAGGGATAAGATTGGTTGGTAACCATTTCTTTCCCTCTCTACATTCTAAACCACCCAAAGAGATGTCATACGAAGAATTAATAAAGTATTATGATAATGAAGCAAGAAGAGCAAAGAAGTACTACAAATTCCCCAAGGACATCATGAGCAAAGATTACTTCGAGTCATTTTTCAATTTCAACGAAGGACCTAGCCAACAGCCCAACATGGAACCAAGTCCTATCTATCATTTGGATAACACTCCACACGAAGTATACCAACCGCCGAGGCTTTCAAGTTATCATCCGACAAGACTGCCAATGTACCAACCATCTGAGGTACCGACGTATTATCCTTCCGAGATTCCGAATTATCAACCCATGGAGACTCCACTACATTACTCAGATCCAACATATGTGCCGCCAAATCCGCATCCGTCATACTATTTTCTCGCCAACAAGCAAGTAAAGGAGGAACCCAATTCTCTTTCTTCCGATTGGATGCAGTGTCACTCCGACCAACGAAGGTGGCATACCGGCATTTCAACTATGGATACCGCCAATTCTCATATCAACAAAAGGGAACCATCTCACAAGCCTAAGATGAGAGTGATTATGCCATACGAGAAGATCCATATGCCAGCAATGACAAAAGAAGAACTAGAGGAGGAACTGGAAGAGGAACCAGAGGAGGAATCGGAAGAGAAACCTGAGGAGGAGACCGATCCCGAGGAAGAGGAGTATCCGGACAATCCAAATGAAGTAGCTACACCAGTGAAGGAACAACACTCAACCCCAAGTTATGGCTCAGTCGATCCATATATGCAATTTCTCCATGAACTCAAGGGTAAGACATCAACAAGTTTTCCACCTTACCAAGGAGAAATTCTATTCATTGAAGAACAGGCTAAAGAGATCCGTGAGAAAAATGAGACAGCCGATGCATTCTTCAATTATCCCTCCGATGTGACTGCATCACCATACCCTGATCCCAAGAACCACTACGACATTGTGATGATGGGTTACCGCGACCCACCTCCAAGATACGGGTATCCTACCAATATACCTCAGTCCCAGGAGGAACATTTGGATCGAGCCCTACAAGAAAAGGATGAGTTGAGGAAGAAAATTGATATTGAGGGGAAAAAGAAGAAAAAGATGGGAGAAACGCTTCTCCGTAAATACAATAAGTTAACAAAGGTCGTTAAGAAGTATATGAGGGATTAAGAAGAAGTGGATGGCGTGAATCAAGAAATGAAGTTTATGTGTAATATAGTTTGTATGTGTAATATGTAACATATGATGTGTTAAGGATAAGAACTTATATATCGCTTGAACGATATATAAGAATGTTGTAAAGATATATATCACTTTGTGATATATATATGTGAAATAAATAAAAAGTATGTTTAATAAAGAAAACATGTAAAAATTTCAGATAAAAAGAAAAAGAGAATGTCTAGACAAAGCAATAACCGAGAGGTTTCCCGAAAGGAAGCCGAGAGACATGCCTCTAAAGGGAAAGGTCCCGAGAAAGAACGAGAGGAATCAATTCCCGACAAGTACATGAATCAAATAAAACAAATGATTAGAAAAGCGGTTAGGAAGGAATCTGAAAATAGATCCCAAACAAAACATTCTCATTCTGAAAATCCTTCTCGAAATTCTGTTTCTAAACCTCGATCTAGACCCTCCCGTATGGATGAAAGCATGCACGAATCAAACGACGATGGAGGCATGAGACAAGAATTCAAGAAACTTAAAATCGGTGGTTTTTTATTCAAAGACTTCAAGTGTTATGGACCGAAAGAGTTTCACGGAGATAAAGGAGCCATCAATACCGTAAGGTGGCTTGAAGAGATGGAAACGATAGTGATTACGAGCAAATGTACGAATGAAGAAAAGATTCAATACTCCGCCTTAATGTTTAAAGGCGAAGTGCTAGAATGGTGGAACACGTTGATCATGAGTAGAGGAAGGGAGGTGATGTATAGTCTGACTTGGAACGAGTTCAAGGAATTGTTAATGTCAAAGTTCTGTCTGATGCATGAGACATATCAGATTCAAACCAAGTTCTTAGCTCACAAGGTTGTCGGAACAAACCTTCGTGAGTATAACATGAAATTTCACGAGTATTGTCGCCTGGTACCCCAGCTGGTGACTCCCGAATCCAGCAAAGTCACTAGTTATATTTGGGGACTACCACGTGAGATCCGTGATTTGGTAAGGTCACACTTGCCACAAACCGCTGACTCCGCAATGGAGTTGGCTGGATATCTGATGGGCAGAATGATCCGCAATAAAGAGGAAGACTAGAGGGTCGTACCAACTCAAGACCCGAAGAAGGAAGAAAATACCCGATTCAAGGGTAAAGGAGTGGATCAACGACGATCTGGCTTTAACCCCGGCATTCCACAATGCAAAATTTGCAAGAAATACCATAGGGGTAGATGCCATATGACTCCACGACTTTGTGAATCGTGTCACAAGCCCGGCCACCACACCGTTGATTGTTGGAAGAAGAAAATGACTTGCTACAACTGCAAGGGAATGGGATATCTCAGCTTTGAATGCCCCAAAATAAGCCCGCAACTGGTGGTGCGGGTGGTAGCGGTCAGAAGAATGAGCCCAAAAAGGGGAATGCAAGAGTCTTCGTCCTTGACACCAAGAAAGTGGCTGACACACCGGAAACCATTACCGGTACGTTCCTTGTTAACAATGCCTATGCTAGAGTCTTGTTTGATTCAGGAGCCAATTTAAGTTTTATAGATTATAAGTTTTGTAGTCTATTAAACGAACCTTTAACCAAACTTAATAAAACTCTAAGCGTCGAAACCGCTAATTGCGACATTGTTAAAATCTCCGAAGCCTTAGAAAACGGAAAAATCTTGTTAGCCGGTTATGTTTTGCCTATTCAATTATTACCCATGACTCTTGCTGGTTTTGATGTTGTATTGGGTATGGATTGGTTATCCGACAATCATGCACGTATCCTTTGCAATACCAAGACTATTGAACTTCAAGCCCCCGATAAATGTACCATACGAATTGAAGGGGATAAAGACGCTGGCCAAGTTAGCCTAATCTCTATGATAAGAGCTAACAAATGTTTGAATCAAGGATGCTTAGCATTCATGGCCTACGTCACCTAAGAATCAAAACCTAAAGAACTTCAAGACGTTCCCATTTTTTCCGAATATGCCGATGTCTTTCCTAACGAACTCCCCGGCATTCCTTCCGATCGTGAAGTAGAATTTAGAATCGATCTCATTCCCGGCACTGCTCCGATCGCCAAAGCTCCATATCGCCTCCCGCCAACCGAGATGAAAGAACTAAAGAAGCAATTGGACGAACTTCTCGAGAAAGGTTTCATAAGACCTAGTTCATCACCATGGGGAGCACCGATACTATTTGTCAAAGAAGAAGGATGGATCTATGCGAATGTGCATCGACTATCGAGCTCTCAACAAAGTTACAATCAAGAATCGTTACCCACTCCCGCGTATCGATGATCTGTTCGATCAACTTCAAGGTGCTAGCTATTTTTCAAAAATCGATCTTCGTTCCGGCTATCACCAACTTAAGGTTCAATCCGAAGACATTCCGAAAACTGCATTCCGAACGAGGTATGGCCATTATGAGTTTACCGTTATGCCATTCGGACTCACTAAAGCGCCAGCCGCATTTATGGATATGATGAACCGAATTTGTAAACCTTACTTAGATAAATTTGTGATCGTTTTCATCAACGACATACTCATTTACTCTAAGTCAAAGGATGATCATGAAAATCATCTTCGAACGTTGCTTGAAATTCTAAGAACCGAGAAGTTGTACGCCAAGTTCTCGAAATGCGAATTCTTGTTGCATGAAGTGCAATTTCTTGGTTATGTCATTAATGTAAATGGAATTCAAGTGGATCCCACTAAGATTGAAGCTATCTCTAAGTGGGAAATCCCAAAGTCGCCAACCGAGATTCGAAGTTTCTTGGGATTGGCCGGCTACTATCGAAGATTCATTGAAACCTTCTCTCGAATCAATGTTCCCTTAACTTCTTTGACTCATAAAAACATTAAATATGAATGAGGAACAAAGCAACAAGAGGCGTTCGATATACTTAAACAAAAGCTTACCCAAGCTCCTATACTGGCCTTGCCAGAAGGAATTGAAGACTTCGTGGTCTTTTGTGACGCATCTCATTCCGGCTTGGGATGTGTATTGATGCAACGCAAGAAAGTTATCGCTTACGCCTCTCGTCAACTCAAGGTGCACGAGAAGAACTATACAACTCACGATCTAGAGTTAGGCGCCATAATCTTTGCACTTAAGATATGGAGGCACTATCTCTATGGAGTAAGATTTGTCATGTACACCGATCACAAGAGTTTAAAACACATCTTTGATCAAAAAGAACTTATTATGCGCCAACGACGCTGGATAGAAACTCTAAACGACTATGACTGCGAAATTGTCTATCACGAAGGTAAGGCCAACGTTGTGGCTGATGCCTTAAGTCGTAAAGTGCATGAAAAGCCAAAAAGAGTCCGAGCATTAAGGCTAGAACTTCAAATCGATCTTATTGATCAAATCAAATCCGCGCAAACCCAAGCGATCAACGAAAATCAAATCTCCGATGAGAAACGTAAAGGCACTATCAACTCATTGGTCAAAGGTGACGATTGTATCCTTAGACTCGGAAATAAAATTTGGGTACAAATCGTTGGAGGATTGCGTGAGAAAATCTTAAACGAAGCCCATAAGTCTAAATATACGATGCATCCCGGAAGAGACAAAATGTACCAAAATCTTAAAACAAATTATTGGTGGAACGGAATGAAAAAGGATGTCGCTTCGCATGTTGCGAAATGTCTAACTTGTTTGAAAGTTAAGGCTGAACACCAAAAGCCTTCAGGATTGCTTCAGCAGCCCGAACTTCCCGTATGGAATTGGGAGTTGATTACTATGGATTTTATTACCAAACTCCCGAAAACGACTTGACAACACAATGCAATATGGGTGATTGTAGACCGTCTAACTAAGTCCGCACATTTCATACCAATTAACAAGTCATATCCAATGGATAGATTAGCGCGTATATATGTAAACAACATCGTTGCTTTGCATGGAGTACCGCTATCTATAATCTCCGATAGAGACAGTCGTTTTACGTCTCACTTTTGGAAAAGCTTCCAACAAGCACTCGGCACAAAGCTAAACCTTAGCACTACCTATCATCCACAAACCGATGGGCAAAGTGAAAGGACAATCCAAACGTTGGAAGACATGCTCCACGCTTGTGTAATAGACTTAGGTGGAAGTTGGGATGACCACGTATCCCTAATGGAATTTTCGTACAGCAATAGTTATCACACGAGCATTCAAACCGCACCATTCGAGGCGTTGTATGGTCGAAAGTGTAGAACTCCCGTATGCTGGTCTGAAACCGGAGATAATCAATTATCTGGACCCGAAATAGTCCAAGAACCCACCGACAAAGTTATTCAAATCCGTGAACGAAATAAGACGGCACGTGATCGCCAAAATAGTTACGCCGATGTTCGTCGTAAGCCGTTAGAGTTTAATGTTGGTGACAAAGTACTTTTGAAAGTCTCGCCATGAAAGGAGTAGTTCGCTTCGGGAAGAAAGGCAAACTAAGTCCTCGATTCGTTGGAACCTTCAAGGTACTCGAACGAATTGGAACCGTCGCATACCGTTTGCGGCTACCCGAGGAAATGCAAGGTATACACGATGTATTCCATGTTTCGAATCTACAAAAGTGTTTACCTGACGAATCTCTTTCGATGCCACTAAAAGATGTAAAATTAATGAGAACATAAAATTCATTGAAAGACCAATCCAAATTGAAGATTCGAAAACAAAGAAATGTAAAAGACGAACTTTGAAAATCGTGAAAGTGAAATGGTATTCCCGACGAGGACCTGAGTATACTTGGGAACTCGAATCTTAAATGAGAAAGAAATACCCTCATTTATTCTCGTAAGCAATCTCGAGGAGGAGATTTATTTCAAGGTGGGGAGGATGTAACATTACGTAAAATTCGGGCCAAAAATGTCAAGTTTCCATAGTCAAGGGACCATTTCTACCAATTATCAAACTCTATGGACTAAAATGAAAAATCTGTTTTCTTGTCCCCTCGCGCTACGCGACAGGTCAAGAGAGACACCCATCGCGTACCGCGATGGGGTGTCTGACAGATTGTGACACGTGTTACACGTGGCACACGGTGGCAATGGTTGCCGCCACGTGTCACCACGTGGCAACACGTCCGCCACGTATCGCCACTTGGACTCGGCGCCTGCCACGTGTCAACACGTGGCAGGTTTATTGTCTGACACAACAGGCCTATATCGTGGTACGCGATAGGCCTGCCAAGTGACCCAACGCGTACCGCGATGGGGTTCAAAAGTGGCTATAAATAGGAAGGATGCGAGTTCATTCCAAATCACACCAAATCTCACATAGTTACTCTCTCACTACACCTCGTAAAACGTGCCCTCGATCCATCTCGATAAACGTATCCCGAAACCTCGTTTTCCGTGCCTAGTATCTCGATATTCGTGCCACATCCCGACAATATCCCAAAGAAGGTGTTGTCCCGACGTCCTGACGATTACCTCGAAGTGCGTGCCAAAGAGTGTTGGTATCTCGAAAAGCGTGCCAAGTGAGAAGCAAGAGTTTACAAAGAAAGAGTGTTGATTGAGCGGTGTTGAATTGTTTCCCAAGTGAGAAGGATATTTTAAGGCAATCAAGGTAGGCATAATGCCCGACCAAAATAATAATAAAATATTGAAAGGGCTTAGTACCTGTTAGGGCACGGAAATTTGACACTGTGGATACGTTATCCTGACATATGTTCTAGGATTAGTTATCCTAAGACAGATCCTGTCAGGATCAAGGACCCTCAGTAGTTGGTATAACTAACGATTGTTTCTCATGTGTAGGTTAATATTTGATAGGTACAACGACTATAGGATGTGGTCTACCTAATATTTCGCTACAAGGCCCCTGCAGCACGTGGTCAAATGGCTGTAACACGTTTAGTGGGGATAATGGCGGATTTATAGGACTTCTTGTTTTGTCACAAATAACTTAGTACTGAGGATATGTTATTCTTGAAGACGTGGCTGGATCCATTATTCTTCTGAAGAGTTCCAGAGCTATGTCAGGATCATGGATCCTCAGTATTTGGTTCTATTAACGGTTATTTCTTATATGAAGGCTGATATTTATCAAGTGTAACGGCTCCAAGACCTGGTCTTCCCCTTATTTCGCAACCTAAGTGATGGAGCACGTGGTCAAAGAGGCAGTTACGATTATATTGAAGGAATGACGGATTTTTAGGGAGTATTAGTTAATAATCTTTATTATTCATAACTCCATAGAATTATTATCTTTTATGTATAAATAGAGGTTATGATCAGCTAGGAAACACACAACAACACACCCAATACACTCTGCTCACTATGAGTTCAGCAGCATACACACACACAAGCATAGCTTTCGTTGTAACACTGATCATAATCTCCAACCTTGTAACCACCTTTTATTATCAATATACTTGACGGTGATAGTTTTCACCTTCCGGGGGTTTTTTGTGCCGGAGACCACGATAACCATATACTAATCGACCAAAGGTTAACTTGTTGATCCTTGATTGGAGTGATTCGACCAAAAGATTAGCTTATTAATCCTTGACCGACATCATTTCTTCAAAGATTACCTTGATAAATTTTGACCGAAGTAAGACTATCTTGGTTAAGGGTTTTTTCCCTCGTAATCAAACCTTTGTGTTCACCGATATCACACTCATACACTTGTCATTATCCAGTTAGCACCTTACCTCACTTAACAGATTTGGATACTTGATCCTTAGTCGATTTTTATCCAAAACAATTTGGCGCCCACCGTGGGGCAATTGGTGCTATAATCCATATTTTTCTTATGATTCTTAACTTTTTCATACCCATATCACTATCAATGTCCTCTCAACCAACCTCTACTTCATCAACCATGCCGGCTACGGTTCCTCTCTCATCAAGGACTTTGCCACCGATGCCTCCGCCAATCACTGGAACGCAACGGCCTGCTGCTGCTGGGAGCAAGACGCAACTACCAGTCTTCCAGAGCTCAAGGACCGCTGCTGCTGCCCCGGTGGTTAATACTAACAGTGATGTTTCATCTATGTTTTCGCATGTTAAAGCATACATGGAGCAGCAGAACAAGACTAATCAGAGGATCCTCCGTGAGATAGAGGATCTCAAGAAGAACAAAAGGCCAGCAGAGGATCTCACCCCCCTGATGCCAAGGATTCTGGATTTCACCAGTCCAGAATCCATGGCTCAGTTCTCTCAAGGATCATCTATCCTTAAACAGAGGTCCATGGGTCAACAGACTCAAGGATCCTCGCTATTTCAGCCAGGATCATCTATCCTTCAACAGGGATCCATGGGTCAGCAGAATCAAGGATCCTCATATTATCGGCAAGGATCGGTCATCCTTCCACAAGGATCCTATGGTACCCAACCTCAAGGATCCTTCATCCCGAATCAAGGATCCTTCTTTCCGAATCAAGGATCCTCGGGCGTCCGACATCAACGATCCTCCGAAGTCCATGAAGGGGACATAATCCCCATGCAGACTATAGCCTCTGGAGGACCAACTCTTATCGCAGACTCCTCATATCCCATATACTCATCCGAGATGCCAACCTTCACTCAGCAAAGAGGTAACTTGTACGATCCTTTATCCTTAGATGCTAACCGTGGTTCCATGCAGGATGCAGGTATCAACCAAGCTATGGCCAAGGAGCTGCAGAAGCTCAAGGATATGATATCCAGTGTTCCCGGGGTCATAAGACCAATTCCTGAGATACCTGAGGGAAGCCACAGAGTATCCAGATTCGCTCCGCCTATCTATGATACTGAAATCCCAAAGCGGTTCCAGACTCCGAATATGAAGACTTACGATGGGACCACTGATCCTGAAGAACATGTTGCACAATATAGGGAGCGTATAGAAATCAACCCTATCCCGGAGAGACTCAAGGAAGCTTGCTTGTGCAAAGGCTTCGGATCCACACTCACAGGATCCGCCTTAAAGTGGCTGCTAAGTCTTCCTCCCTTTTCAGTTACTTCTTTTTCACATTTAGTTAACTTGTTCAACAGCCAAGTTTCCTGTAGTAGGAAATTTGAGAAGTTAACTAGTGATTTATACCGAGTTATCCAACATAGTGATGAATCCCTTAGGTATTTTGTTATGAGGTTCGGCAGGGAAGCTCTAGAAATCCCTAATCTTGACATGCCTACTGCTGTTGAAGCATTCAAGATGGGACTTCAGAGGGGCTCCCCCTTTTATGATGATCTTGTGATGACTCCTTGCAGGTCTCTAGATGAAGTAAGAAACAGGGCACTCCGGTTCATACGATTGGAAGACGAAAAGAGGATCCAGGATCGTCTGGGGGCTCAAGCAAAACAGGAATCCCCTGACAAGAATAAAGGATCCTCATACAGGAAAAACAACTCAAAGTCGTACCCAAGTTCAACAATCAAAATTTACGAGCATTCGAAGAATGAGATGATGATGAAGACTATCCTTGCATCTCCGATTATTGTTTCTCTGTGGATACTCATGGCTTGATCTGTGCCATGAAGGATCTGGGAGAAAAAGCAAGGTGGCCCAGAAAAAATGAGAAGGTTGTCGGCTTCCAGGACAAGTCTAAGTGGTGCGCTTTCTACGAAGATTTTGGCCACGCAACAGACGAATGCATCGGCTTAAGGAGGGAAATTGGTTACCTCCTGAGCAAGGGTCACTTTAAAGAACACTTGGGAAGGAAGAAATCCAAGATCCAAGATCCTGAAGACCATCCACAGAAAGCAACACCGCCACCAACAGATGCTCATGTGATCAACTTTGTCTCCAGAGACTACGAATTATTTCAAGATTCTTGTGCCATAAGAGAAGATCCCGTAGTAGAATTCGAACTGGACAACGAGAGAAGACCGCTCATCCCCACTACTCGAATGACTGATCAGAGAATCTTCTTCAATTCAAGGATCCAGGATCCTCACCAGGACAAGCTGGATGTGCGAACGGTCAATTTCATTTCAGGAGGTTCAGACATATGTGGAACTTCTTTCTCTGCAGCAAAAAGACTCGCCAAAGAGATCAAGTTGGACAACGGAGACCGACCAATAGTATCCACCACTTTAACGACAGATAAAAGGATCTTCTTCGATGAGGAAGACAAACTAAACATCCAGGATCCTCACCATGATGGTTTAATTATTACTTTATTTATTGCTAACCACTATGTACGCAGGATCCTATTGGACGGTGGAAGCTCGGTCAACATCATCTAGCATGATGTCCTTAAAAAGATGAACATTCCAGATTCTGAGAGCGTCCCTTGAACATCAGTGCTAGTCGGTTTCAGCGGAGAAACCAAGAAGACATTGGGGGACATCAACCTTTCAATTTATATTGAAGGGTTAAATTCATATAAAAAATTCTGTGTTATTGAAAACCTTTCTTGTTGAAATGTTATTTTAAGCAGGCCTTGGTTACATGGGATGAAGGCAGTGGCCTCTACTTACCATCAATGCATCAAACTACCAACTCCTTGGGGAGTAGTAAGGATAGATGGTGACCAAGTCGAAGCCAAGAACTACTACTCTTCATCCATGAAGCCGACAGCTAAACAAACGATAGCATAGCAATTACAGCAACATCCAAGGGACGTGCTGGAAGCTCGTGAAAAGGACTTAAAGGAAGTATCCTTGGACCACGAGGATCCAAATGTGAAAGTGTTCCTAGGATCCTGTATCCCTGACGAGATCAAGGAGGATATAATATCCTTCCTAACGCAACGAAAATCCACGTTTGCCTTCAGACATTCAGACATGACAGGTATTTCAAAGGAGGTAATTACTCATAAATTGGGCCTTGATCATTCTATTAAACCCGTCCATCAGAAGCGAAGGAAATTCGCTCCTGAGAGGAAGGCGATCATACAAGAAGAAGTTGAAAAACTTCTTAAGGCTGGTATGATCAGAGAGGTTAAGTATCCTCGATGGTTAGCTAATTTGGTTGTAGTTTCAAAAAAGAATGGAAAGTGGAGGTATGCGTTGATTTTACAGATTTAAAAAAAGCATGTCCCAAGGATCCTTTCCCGTTACCACATATAGACTCCATGGTGGATGCAACGGCAGGACATGAAATGCTTACCTTTATGGATGCTTCCTCTGGATTTCAACAAATTCAGATGGAACCATATGATCAAGAGGATACCGCATTCATGACTCCTACCGGCATATATTGTTATATTGCTATGCCATTTGGACTAAGAAATGCAGGGGCAACATATCAAAGACTGGTCAACATGATGTTCAAGGATCAGTTAGGCAAAACCATGGAAGTCTATATAGATGACATGGTGGTGAAATCAAAGAAGGCCAAGGATCACCTCAGGGATCTCGAAGAAGCTTTCAATATCCTTGACCAGTACAATATGAAACTGAATCCATCAAAATGCCACTTTGGTGTTAAGGCTGGAAAGTTTCTGGGATATATGGTGACTAAAAGAGGAATTGAAGCAAGCCCAGAGCAGACTGAAGCCATCATCAACCTAAAGTCGCCTGCAAATGCCAAGGATGTCCAAAGGCTCAAGGGAAGAATAGCCGCTCTCAACAGATTCATCTCAAGATCCTCCGAGAAATGCAAAGACTTTTACGACATTCTTAGAAAGAATAAGAAGTTTGAATGGACAGAAAAGCATGAGGCTACTCTCAAAGCCTTGAAGGATTACTTATCCTCAGCTCCAGCTCTGATGAAGCCTGTGGATGGAGAATCCTTATATCTGTATCTAGCAGTTTCAGATAATGCAATAAGTGTCATCCTCGTCAAGGATCATGAAGGTGAACAACACCCGGTATATTATGTAAGTAAAAGTCTATTAGATACAGAAGCCAGGTATTCTCACCTTGAAAAATTAATCCTTACTTTGATTATGGCTTCCCTAAATTAAGACATTATTTTGAAACTCATCCTATTATTTTAAGAACTAATTATCCTGTGAAGAATGTTCTTAGAAAACCAGAGTTATCAAGTAGAATGGCCAAGTGGGCTGTAAAATTAAGTGCATATGATATCCAATATGAGCCAAGAACAGCAATCAAGTCTCAAGCACTGGCGGACTTTGTGGCTGATGTCACTAGTGATCTACAAAAAGAAGATGACTTGGAGGTCCAACAACTAGAAAAGACCAGGGATCCTTGGATACTCTTCACCGATGGTGCTTCCAATGTAAGAGGAACAGGATTGGGGATCCTACTGAAATCGCCACAGGGGGGCATATTACCCCAGTCCATAGCTTGTGAATTCCAAGCAACAAACAATGAAGCAGAGTACGAGGCTTTAATCGCAGGTTTGCAATTAGCCAAAAGCATGAGGATCAGGTATCTTCAGGTTTATGTAGATTCTTTACTTATAACTAACCACTTTAACGGTTCTTATGCCGTGAAAGGTGAGAAAATGATCAAATATTTAGAAGTTGTGAAGGAATTAGCAAAATCCTTCGAGTTGTTTAGTATTATTCATGTACCAAGAGAGGAAAATGCCGGGGCGGATGCCTTAGCAAATTTAGCCCCGTCCTTGAAAATTCCAGATGATACAAAGATCCCAATTATCCACATACTCTCGCCAGCAATAGGAGAGCAAGAAGTTGGGGAGATAACAAGTGACAAACAGATTGTACTTTTGGATCCATTATCCTCGGCCAGCCAAGGATCCTGGATCCTCCCAATCAAAAAATACATCCAAGATGGAGAAATTCCAGCCACAGAGAATCCCAAATCTTTCAAACTCAAGGTATCACAATATATTTTATTAGATGATATGCTATACAGAAAATATCTTGAAGGTCCATACTTAAGGTGCATAGAGGATCCTGAAGTCCAAGAGGTACTCAAGGACTTTCATAAAGGTGATTGCGGCAACCACACAGGGGGGAGAGCATTATTCTCCAGGATACTTAGGACTGGGTACTTCTGGCCGACGATGAAGAAGGATGCAATGGAGTACTCAAAAGAGTGTGATGCCTGTCAAAGGCATCAAAACATCCTTCACCAGCCAGCATAACCAATGTATCCTATATCCTCTTCATGGCCTTTCATGAAGTGGGGAATGGACATTGTTGGTAAGCTTCCAAAGGCTCCAGGTGGAAAGGTCTTTATGCTAGCCATGACAGACTACTTCTCCAAATGGATTGAAGCAGAAGCATTCGTGCAAGTCCGAGAAAGGGAAGTTATATCCTTTATTAAACGAAATATTATAACTAGATTTGGTATCCCTTCTGAAATTGTTTGTGACAATGGTTCCCAGTTTATCGGGAAAAGAACCACTAACTTTTGTGACAGTTGGGGCATCAAGATGATTACCTCTACTCCAGTGCATCCTCAAGCTAATGGTCAAGCAGAGTCTAGCAACAAGATCATCATCAACAATCTAATGAAGAAGCTAGGATCCACGAATGGGAAAATGGACGGAAGAACTTCCTTATGTTTTTTGGCTGACAGGACTACGCCTAAAAATGCAACAGGCCAAACACCCTTCTCATTGGTGTTTGAATCAGAAGCAGTAATTCCCACATAAATGGTGGTTCCTACGGCAAGAACGAGCATCTGTGATCCTGAAGCCAATAAAGAAATCATTCTTGAAGATTAGGATACTATAGAGGAACTCAGAGACCTAGCCAAGATCAGGATGGCAGCATATCAACAAAGGGTAGCTGGGGCATACAACAAAAATATCATAATCGGAAGATTTCAAGAAGGAGATCTAGTATTAAGGAAAGCCTTCCAAAACACAACAAATCCAGCTGATGGGAAGCTAGCGCCCAAATGGGAAGGACCTTATCAGATTGAGTTGGAAGCAGGAAGGGGGCATATCATTTGCTCACAATGGAAGGCAATAGACTATCAAGAGCATGGAATGCAATCCACCTAAAGAAGTACTTTTTCTAATCAGGATCCAGTATCTTGAAAGGATATATTGTCCTTAAAGAATCAAGGATCCTAAAATCGGTAATATCTATCTGATTACTTATCTATTTTTTATTCTTGTTATTCTAAGGATATTATATTCTTAACATATATCTTTTCCAAGTTTTTAAGTAACAATGCAGATTTCAATAAGAGATTCAATGTCTAAGAGGTTGGCCACCTCTCCTTTACATATAAGGTACTTTACTATTTCCCTTGGCCTTGCCCACGATTGGGTATGACCCCCGATGGTCATATCCCCTAAGGTTTAAAGTTTTTCACCTTTCTCACGATCTCCAGTTGCGCACGCTATCCGATGTATAGTTCGGGGCGGCGGGACCAGTACACGCTTAGTGGCTGACAATTTCGTTGTCTCCGGCTATATGGAGGATCCTACGAATAATGGTAGACGTACCATTTCCTAAGGTTTAAGAGGTTTTCACCTCTTCTCAATGGCCAAGTCGCCAGTTAACATCCGTATCTTTGGGCCAGTCCCCAGTTTGGGCTTGTCCCCAGTATTTGGGCTTGTCCCCAGTTTAACACCAATTGCACGGGCTTGTCCCCAGTTTACACGAGCTTGTCCCCAGTTACACGGGCTTGTCCCCAGTTACACGAGCTTGTCCCCAGATTACATAGGCTTGTCCCCAGTTTATTATTTGGGCTTGTCCCCAGCTTAATGGGTTTGGTCCCGGTTGATATTATGAATTATTTGCAACAGATTTTCTAAGTTCCTTCTGAAGATCAAGAAACTGAGGATCCCGGATCCTAAAGCTATTCCTTTAAGGATCATTAAGAGCTCAATACTTATGGTAACTTAGGTCTAACTAGACCTTACGGTATGATTTCTGTTTATCGGTTTACACTTATTTGATTTCAGTTTATATCTTCATAGATGTAAGGATTCATTATTTTCAATCTATTTTTATAAGGATTTAAGATCCTGGTTTATTTTTGTAAGGATATTTTATTCTAAAATTTTTACTCAAGATTATTTCTTAAAACTTTCATTGAGACTAAAGCTATATCAAACAAACTTTCAAAATAACAAGTAACAAGCGAATAGTCAAAAGTTTTTAAACATAAGTCACCTGGACTTATCCAAAATCCTTAACCCGGATTTCACCATACGAAAAGATGGACCATCTATCCTGGTTAAACATGTGTTACTAGCTGTTCATGATGTGCAGGGAGAATAAGAGAAGTTGGATATATAGCCGGAAGGGAAATTCCCAAGGAATTCTATAGATATTTGATAATTATATCCAGCTTGTCAAATCTCATCTGTTTTTGCAGGAAGTCTAAATTCAAAGACAAAATGACAGCTGTGATCTTATCACAACCGCCATTTTGGGGGCAATTGTTAGGGCACGGAAATTTGACACTGTGGATACGTTATCCTGACATATGTTCTAGGATCAATTATCCTTAGACAGATCCTGTCAGGATCAAGGACCCTCAGTAGTTGGTATTACTAACGATTTTTTCTCATGTGTAGGTTAATATTTGATAGGTATAACGGCAATAGGACGTGGTCTACCTAATATTTCGCTACAAGGCACCTGCAGCACGTGGTCAAATGGCTGTAACACGTTTAGTGGGGAAAATGGCGGATTTATAGGACTTCTTGTTGTGTCACAAATAACTTAGTACTGAGGATATGTTATTCTTGAAGACGTGGCTGGATCCATTATTCTTCTGAAGAGTTCCAGAGCTATGTCAGGATCATGGATCCTCAGTATTTGGTGCTATTAACGGTTATTTCTTATATAAAGGCTGATATTTATCAAGTGTAACGGCTCCAAGACCTGGTCTTCCCCTTATTTCGCAGCCTGAGTGATGGAGCACGTGGTCAAAGAGGCAGTTACGATTATATTGAAGGAATGACGGATTTTTAGGGATTATTAGTTAATAATCTTTATTATTCATAACTCCATAGAATTATTATCTTTTATGTATAAATAGAGGTTATGATCAGCTAGGAAACACAAAACAACACACCCAATACACTCTGCTCACTACGAGTTCAGCAGCATACACACACACGCATAGCTTTTGTTGTAACACTGATCATAATCTCCAACCTTGTAACCACCTTTTATTATCAATATACTTGACGGTGATAGTTTTCACCGTCCGGGGGTTTTTTGTGCCGGAGACCACGATAACCATATACTAATCGACCAAAGGTTAACTTGTTGATCCTTTATTGGAGTGATTCGACCAAATATTAGCTTATAAATCCTTGACCGACATCATTTCTTCAAAGATTACCTTGATAAGTTTTGACCGAAGTAAGACTATCTTGGTTAAGGGTTTTTTCCCTCGTAATCAAACATTTGTGTTCACCGATATCACGCTCATACACTTGTCATTATCGAGTTAGCACCTTACCTCACTTAACAGATTTGGATACTTGATCCTTAGTCGATTTTTATCCAAAACAATACCCTAAGTCGAAATTATTCTCGATAAACAAAGAAATATATAACAAAGAAAAGAAAGAAAAGAAAGATAAAATATATATATATATATATATATATATATATTATTCTTTGTTATGAAATATATTATTTAAGTATAATGAGTATACTTAAATAATAAATAAAAGAATACGTTTCTTAAAGAAGAAGAAACGTCGGGTTTTATGAATAACCTAAAGGTTTATGAATTACTATTAAAACTAAAGGTTTTAAAGTAAAAAGAGATTACGAACTAAAGGTTCATCGAGATAAATAAGACTAAAGGTCTTAAGCCGGATCGTGTATCCGACTAACAAAAGTTATACTCGTACTATAGGTGCGAGATAGCGAGAGAAGAACACATGGACGGTGTTGGAAACCGATCTCTATCAAAAGGTGAATACGCCCCACTTTTACAAACTTGTTTTCAAATAAACAAACGTGTTATGTGTAAAACTTTACATGAGGCTACGTGTCTCTAAAAACATTGTAAATAAGAGTATAAGCCTAGCCCTCAGGCTGTGGTATACGTTTGTCTGGATCCTTACATATGTGGTATGCGGTGGGCACATCGCACCACGCCTGGTCACGACCTCCAACCACGATGGGCCGAACCAAAGTATGTTCGAGTGAGAATGACCTTGTGTATATTTATGGTACCTAAGTTATGTTGAGACGTTGCGGTGTCTTGCTGAGGTGACCTAGTGTAGAGACTCGAATTTATGATGATTGTTTAACTTGATTATTCCTAAGCCAAGATGGGCCGGGGCTTACGTGGTCTCGAGGGGTAATTAAGTAAAGAAAGTATTTTTAGCGTCAGCATATTCACCAGCATTCGTTGCTGACGTATTTTAATAACATTTTGCAGGTAACCAAGACTAGAGCTTGAAGGACGAAGAAGCTCAAGAATTCGAGGGCTCGGATAATTTTGTGTAAATATAAAACATGGTGGTTTTGTAAAACTTATAAAACAAGTAAAAACTAAACGAGACTTCCGTCTCGTCTTTTGTATTGTAAATAATTATAAATATGATCCTTATGTTTTTATAAAGACTTCCGCTTTAATCCGCTATTCTGATTTATTTACAAATGTGGTACCAACTATGGTTCATACTCCTAGGCCTAGATTGGGGGTGTGACAAACCAACAGTTCAGGCCCTGAGATATTCCGCCGTAGGTTGGGGTGTGACAATACTTGAGGCGGTGGCCTCCTAAGATCTTTGGTTTTGGCATGCGTTTTTTGGTGTTGTCGGGTCAAATAACGATATAAATGTTATCGAAGAGTCACCGATATTCGATGACATTATTGGGGGGTTGAGCCAGTTCAATCGTTATATGTGAATGGTGTGCAATTCAAGCATGGCTACTTCCTGGTTGATAGCATATACAACGAATGGTCAACTCTTGTTCAAGCTTATGCATATCCAGTTGAAAGAGTGTTTGGAGTTCTGAAGAAAAATTTTCATTTGATTTCGAGGCCATTACAGATTTGGTCGAGGGAGAAAATAATAGATGCTTCTACACTTGTGTAATTCCTCATAACATGGTTCTTGAGAACAAAGGTATGGCTAGTTGTCAATACTACCAAGGTAATGTCCCACGACCCGAATCGATAATCACTGATAATGAAAAACTTTAAAACATCATATATATTAAGAACCGCGAGGTCCACGGAAACCTTCGTTATGAGTTGGTTGAGCATTTGTGGGCTAACATCTTGATGATCTTGTACTAGACTAGTGTTTCTTGTTACTTTTAATATTTTTATTTTAATGTAATATTAGTTAGTTTCCAAATTTAGAAAAAAATATTAAATAAATAAATTAGAAAATTCACTGAAGCCACTATTCGCCTGAACCACAGCAGGCTCAGGTGGCTTCAACCGTGATTTCAATGAGTGTCCATTCGGCACTGCATGACAAAATATTATTGTATAAATATGATGATGAATTCAACAACACATAGTCTTAAGCATTCATACCCCTTCTTTTTTTTTAACATTGGTATATTAAAAACAAGGCTCGAAAGATGTGTTTGTGGGTTAACTTCTTTAACCCGTTTAATTTTACACTTATTTCTTTAAAAAAATGTTTTTTGTGTTATAACTTAAACCGATTGAATATTTAATGTCAAATTTTGAAATATAAATGATCAATGGACAATCAAATTTTGTATTTTAAACGTCATTACTTTATATAAATTTGTAGTTTTGGAGTAATTTATAGTTTTAGAGTATTATCTACAAAACGTAGATGGCATAAATGAGTCGTATTTGTGTCAACTAGGGGCAGATCTAAATAGTAAACGTGTGGTTCCTCGGAACCACCCTAGTGTTGAAATAATAGTGTATTTATATATAGAAAATATTAGAGGAACCACCTTATAAAATAGAAAGGAACCACCACGATTACATTACAAGCGTTGGTCTAGCAGGTAAGTTGATGGTTTTGTAAGCTGAAGGTCGCGAGTTTGATTCCGTGTACCAGCAAATTTTTAAACTTTTTTTTCTAATTTAGCCTTATATCAATTTAGGGTTTTATAAAACACATAGTACACAACGCCTGCCTCTCTCCCCTCTTCAAACTCAGACACACGCTACAAGACCACCACCGTTCGCCGACCACCGCTGCCGCATGTTGCTTTTTCGGCCGACCACACACCACCGTTGGTCCGTTGCTACTTCCTCCTGGCTTGCCACTCTTCCTCGAATCCTCCCATTTTGAAAGTAAGTTTACATTCATTTGTTAAATGCTAATTGTTCTTGATATTGTTATTTATTAAGTTATTTGTTAAATTTTAGTTTTAAGTTATTAGTTTTAAATTTGTTAGTTTTTAATTTGTTAGTTAGTAGTTGTTGATTTGTAGGTATTATGAATATCAAGAGATATTTCCAAAGAGAACCATCGAACCTTGGATCATCATCTTCAAGTAGTAAACCGCCAAAATAAATTTGGATGATCTTCCATGGGATCCTTCCGAAAGGAAACCTTGGATAAGCAGTTTGCCAACTTGAGTGGGTTAGGTGATCTTGCCAAAAGGATTGTGAAAACAAGATTACACATTGATTATCCGTTAGTCTATCATTTAATAAAGTTATCATTAGTTTTACCGGTTGTAATGGCAAGTGTTGTAAGATGTTTTTCTTCAATAAGAATGTGAAAACGGATTTGCGTAATAGTATGGATGATGGATACATGAACGATTTTTGCATTTGTTACATTGAAAGAGAATTCCTCCAACAGGTTTCAGTTGAAGATGTAATAAAACGACTTCAAAAGATGAAGACTCGTGGGGAACAATTATAAGTATTTTATTAATTCGTAAAGACTGTTGTATTTATATTATTTGTTTTTTGTAATTTCTATTGAATGTGTCTCTTTTATCATTTTATCGTATTTTTATTGAGTAATGAACTTTGCCCAAACCATCAAGCCAACCCGAACATCGAACTGACCTGGAATTTTTATACCCTGAAATTGAAGCATCTAAAAGTAGTGCATCACCTGAAAAAATTCATGGATACTGATGTCAACCTATGAAGATTCGTATGAAATTAGAGTTTATGTTGATATAAATTTCGGTATCATGTTTAGTTTTATACGCCAACCTCAAACACTGACCCGTTTAAGTATTAACACTACACACACACCTACCATTCAAGCTTTTGAGTCTTTTACTAAGGGTCAAGTTATTCTACAAAGGGTAATAAAAATGAGAAGTGTGAGAAACCATAAATAATTGACATGTGTCAAGTGGGGACCAAAGGAAAAATGGTATAAAGGTAATTGTACACATTTTCTCTCACCGCATGCAAGGCACATGTTAATACCCCCATCATTTTAGAACGTTTATTACATTTCCGTATGATATTTAAAAAAAATCATCATAATAACAAGCGTGTTTTTATCTTTAATATAAGTATGATTTTTGATATATAAAATTTAAAACAAAAATCACAAGTCATTGTGTCTTTTCACACACCATTGTGTCATTTCGCTTATAATTGTGTCTTTTTTTGTCATTGTGTCTTTTCGCACACCATTGTGTCTTTTCGCTTATCATTGTGTCTTTTTTTCGTCATCGTATATTTTTTCGTCATTGTGTCTTTTTGCACATCCATTGTGTCTTTTCGCTTATAATTGTGTCATTGTGTTTTTTCGCACACCATTGTGTCTTTTTTTCATCATTTTGTCTTTTTTCGTCATTGTGTCTTTCACACACCATTGTGTCTTTTCGCTTATCATTGTGTCTTTTTTCGCCATTGTGTATTTTCGCACACCATTTTGTCTTTTCTCACACCAGTGTGTCTTTTCGCTTATCATTGTGTCTTTTTTCGTCATTGTGTCTTTTCGCACACCATTGTGTCTTGTTTCGTCATTGTGTCTTTTTTCGTCATTGTGTCTTTTCTCACACCATTGTGTCTTTTCGCTTATAATTGTGTCTTTTTTCGTCATTGTGTCTTTTCACACACCATTGTGTCTTTTCCCACACCATTGTGTCTTTTCGCACATCATTGTGTCTTTTTTCATCATTGTGTCTTTTCGCACATCATTGTGTCTTTTTTCGTCATTGTGTCTTTTCGCACACCATTGTGTCTTTTTTCGCACACCATTGTCTTTTCGCATACCATTGTGTCTTTTCGCCTATCATTGTTTTTTTTTCGTCATTGTGTCTTTCAACTCATCATTATGTTTTTTTAAATACTAATAACACCATTGTGTAATAATAATATATAAAACTAATGATAAAATAACAACAAATTATCTAATACATAAAACACAATGATTAATACATGTTATACAATAACTTGAAACGTAAAACACAATGGTGAATACGTATAACACAATTACCTAAAACGTAAGACACAATGGTGAATACGTATAACACAATGGCCTAAAACATAAGACACAATGGTGAATATATATAACACAATGACTTGAAACGTAAAACACAATGGAAACAACATATTACACAATGACAGAATGAACAACAAAAATCACAATTAAAAAACCCATTATTTTTTTATATAACAATATGATACTCATATTAAAGATAAAAAAACGATTATTATTATGGTGAAATTTTTTTAAAAAAAAATAATGTCGTATGAAAAATGTTATAGACATTTTAAAATGATGGAGGAATTGGCATGTGCCTTGCATGTGGAGAGAGAAAGTCAACAAAGGTGGTTATTACCTTCATGCCCTTTTCATCAATTTTTATTTATTAAATTAATCTTAGTCATTCAAATCTAAGATCAATAGACTAGATTCTTTCTCACCCTTCTTATTTTTGTTATCCTTTGTATTTTAACTTTACCCCTTTTACTAATTGTTGGATTTGACCCAAGGAAGAAAGCACGATGGTGATTACAATTTAATAATAAGAGACCATAAGTAGTATTTGAATTAGCATGTAGCCCAACAAGTGTTTTGGACTTGTTTTTTTTTCAATTATATATATATATTTGAATTAGCATGTTTTTTTTCAATTTTATATATATATATATATATATATATATATATATATATATGTGTGTGTGTGTGGATTCTTAATTAAGTAAAGTTTGCATATGTTAGAGCATTCATATTCTATCCATCAGTTTTTATCTTATAATTTAACTAAAATTCATACTTTTCAAAATGTAGAACTCATTTTTTAAAATCTCCCATAACTCATCCTGGGTGTTAACATTTCAGCATTCGCTACTTTATCCCGTGTTTAAGCCTCCGCAACAAAACGTGGGTAAAAAACTAGTTACTACTATTAAAAAAATAAGTAAATGAGCATCATCTAATGATCAACAAAAATTATCAGCTTTAATGAGTTGTTTAAAGCCTTTTGTTATTTTTTTCGTTGATCTAAAGACCATCTTTAACGTTTTAACACAAGGGTGTTAACATTCCAACATTCGCTACTTTCTCCCAAGTGTAAGCCTCCGCGACAAAGCGCGGGTAAAAAACTAGTTACTATTAAAAAAATAAGTAAAATAAGCATCATCTAACGATCAACAAAAATTATCATAAAATGGGCTAGAGAAATAGTACGTAGATCCAGATAATTAAGATACAGATAGCAAACCATCAATATATATATATATAAATAAATAAATAAATAACTTAATTATCTATGCAACTTATATTGAAACTCCTCCAATCTTCCATATTTCCCAACCAAGCGAATCAAACATTGAGCAATTCTGAACCCAAAGAAAACCAACGACTTTAAGAGCATCATCAGTATAATACACTCGTCCTTGTTTTAAACCGCCAATTCAGCGTCCAACATCATATTACTAAGAGCATCACAAGTGCAATTCACTCGTTCTTGTTTAAAACCCAACTCAGCATCCAACATCATATTTCAAACGAACATACAAAAACTTTTATTTTCTCCTTAAGTGGTTATTACTCTTCTTTGTTATAAACTGCCATATCATCACTTAGTTTTCTATTTATTTAATTATTGTTATTTTTTAATTGTGTGTTGTTGAATAATACAAATGTGAGTTGTGGGCTTCTTCCAGGTTTTTGTCGCAAACAATTATTGTCAAATGCTATCGATCCAACGGGACGAAAAGTTTATTTTTATGTTTTTAATTTCAAACAGTCCCAACAAAGAACCATTGAAGATGCTATAACTTCCTAAAAACATAATGATCATAAAAAATATTGTAAAAAATTGAGTCTCTCCCGGTGGCGGAGCCACACTATCACCACTGGGTTCGGCCGAACCCGGTCCTTTTTCGGTTTTATATATAACCTATAGTGTTGAATTAACAAGCGAACCCATTCTTTTCGGCGATCGAACCCATTATCGTTTTAAAAAAAGTATATTCGAACCCATTGATTATTAAAAGTTTAGTTAACATTGGTCATCGACTCAGCAACCGATCAACTTTTTGCTTCGTCGTTCGCCTCAAGGTTTCAACCATCACCAACAAACAATACATGTGAAGTCGCGATTGAAGATACTTTTCAAACGATGAAAACACATCGGAAAAATTATAATATGCAATGTCTTTATATTTAAAGACTTTGTATTTATTGGATTTTAACGATATATTTTTGTTATGATTGTTATGATAGTGATATTGCATTTTATTTATCTAACCGAATGATCAACCCAACCCGACCCAACCCATTCTGGCGCAAAAACTTTGACACCGGAAAAAAAAATCAAACATCGAAAATTCCGAACCCATTGGAAAAAGTTTCTGGCTCCGCCACTGGTCTCTCCTCATAGGTAAAAATAAATTTATTTACATCTATGTTGTCATGTGTGTTGATGTGATGTTTAACTTTTAGGTGTTGGACGGTTAAAACATCAAGTGATCAAGATGTGGCCCAAACAATGAAATAAATGGCCCAAATTTGTACATAAAGTAAAGAACTTGTACTGCATACATGGACCAGGCAAGTGGACACTCCTTCCGAATATATGTAGATGAAAATGATGTTTTCTCAAAATTCAGCATGAGCTTAACTATAAAAACATGATATATTCATGTGACATCAAGGACATAAAGCGATAGATTGTCGAATAATATGCCACTTTTCATGATAAGTTCATGAACCCCTATTTTCAAATTTTCTATGTATATCCTTTGTATAGTTTAGATTAGTTACTTTACCTATTTTTCTTTCAAAAAGGTAACAAAAGCCTATTTTATTCAACCATGACCAACAACACTTAATGTATAGTATACAACTTTGTACTTATACACGAATGTTTCACGAAATGTATGTTCCTCTGGAAAGTGGTCACATAAAATGCTCATTACATTCTTCCAAACAAAGCATCTAAACAAATATAAAAGGTGGGCAGGTAATAATATATTATGATGGTTTTATATTAAACAATATAATCGAGAAAATTAAGGTGTGTATGGGATCAATGATTTTCAAACAATATACTATAAGACTAGCACAATCCGAAACATTTGTGTGTTAGATAATAAAATGGTATTCATCATGTATGTGATTAGTTTCTAGAGATCTCTTGGATTTACTACGTGTGAGAAGCTAGATGATACTAATATGATTATTTAAATCTGTTTATCCGCAACAGGCCCGGCTCCGAAAACGGCTAAAAACTTTTGGGCCGTAGGCAAAAAAAACTTTGGGCCTTAATAAAAAGAGGTATATTGTTGGGTTTAAACAATTTATTTTTTAAATAATCTTTAATTTTTTCGACCTTATGATTTGGTTGTGTCAAAAACCTTTTTTTTATAAAAATAGATTAAAATGTCTCAAGTGAGGTTAGAACTCACAACCTCTTGGTTAAAAGTCACACGTATTTGCCACTAAACCAATCTAGTGGTTGTGTAATTAAGTTTAAACATTATATATACATATTGTTTTTCATAAAAATATATAAATATTTATTTTATAAAAAAATCCGGGCCTATCGGGATGTCAGGCCGAGGTCCGTCGACCACTCGGCCCTCCCTTATAGCCGGGCCTGATCCGCAAGAAAATAATATATATTACTCATATGATCTTTAAAAACATAATAAATAGTATGATGAAAATGAGACTTGAAATTAGGGGTGAGCAAGAAACGGTTCAGAACCGTTAGAAGCAAGAAACCGAACTGAATCGGTGCCTTAGAACCATTAACGTGTGTTATCTTACGGTTCTCAGTTCTCATTATTTGCATAAAACGGTTTCCGGTTAATTTTCGGGTAAAACCGAAGGTTCTGGACGCGGAACCGAATAACCGAAATATTTAAAACTTTTAAGATAAAATTACCAATCCCCATCTTTATAGGGTAACTTGTTAGCGAACATCTACCTAGCAACCAAGATCAATTTTGATTCAAGATTTCAATGTAATATAATATATAGTGATTAATATGATCTTCATTTAATCTATCACTATTGATGATTTATTTAACTTCAACAATTAGTTTCTAATCAAAAATATAATGGATGTTAATGTTGTAATATAAATTAATTTTATCGTGAAAAAGACATACAATTATATAAACTTGTTTTGCAATTTGCAAAGTTTTCGCCACCCATTTGATAAATAAACAACCGAACTAGTTCTAGCACGATTCCGATTAGCAAGAACTGACTTTAACGTTTCTAGAACCAAACCAGTTTACTGTAATAGGTTTCGGTTCGATTTTTCAACCATTTTCGGTTCTGGTTCGTTTCCGTTCTCATGGTTCCGAACTGTTGCACATCCCTACTTGAAATTATTAAAATTATAGAATTATTAGTATGTGTCATGTATGGGCAAATATCATAAAAAACCAACATATTTTTTGTGTTTTCTCACAAAAGTCTTTTAACAATATTCCGCATAGTAAAGTCATTAAACATCTGAACAAAACTGTGAAATTCTATTTTAGAACTAACTTAGAACCAGGCCATCGTTTTAAGAAACGACCTGGATAAGAAATTATAAGGCACGTAAGGAAAAAAATGACGCGTAAGAAACACGATCATAATTACTTGGTTTTAAGTTGTTAAAAGAAAACTTATTTTCACAATTGTGCTCAAACTTAACATGTGGGACTTTAATGTGCATAAAATTGTTAAGAGATTTTTGAAAGAAACAACAAAAAGTATGTTGGTTTTGTTTTATGGTATTTGCCCTTTACATATTTGATATTTCAAGTCGGCTTTAAGGTAAGCTTAAGATCGGGTTTTGGGTAATGGACAATTCTACGAGTAAATGTTAACCATGCAATATCATAAAAGGGTATACCGGCACCTATGGATAGGGGTGTGAATTCTTGTCAAGATAAAAACGTAACACAAAATTCACGACGATTGATTTGGTCATTAAATGTCACAAGAGAGAAAATATTCTCGGGCCATTAAAGCAATATTCTGTTTTCTCCCTAAGGAAAAAATATATTAATTGCATTTATAGCCAATATCTTAACTAAAATGTCATCCACTAAACTTTGTGAGCGTAAAGACACAAACCAAGTGGAGTCAGACGTGTTTTTTTTCTCTCTTCCATTTCTTATGCCCTAAGCGAATCACACGTCGGTCATGTACAAGAGAGATGTCCCACACATAAATGCTCTACCTTAATTGTCATCGTCACGTTTTAAAAACGTCCTAGTCATGAATAAGAAAAAGAACTCCACAGATAAACGGGTTTGGTGGGAGTAATCAAAACAAATTTATTACCATGTGAGACTATACAATGGTTGATGCAATGGGACAGACATTACAAATAGAATCAAGGCCACTCATTCTCAAATATGTTTATAGTAAGAGAGCAAATCTTATCAAAAGCGAGACCCTGAGTCCCGAGGGTGCTAGGAACACGTTAGGCCCTTGATTGTTATGGCGAGACAAACATCATCAAGGACGATGAGTCCATAGAAGCAAAAATTGTAACATCCTACAGTCACCCCTGATTGCCATGATGCATTCCACCCACGTCAAGTACGAAAAATTAAGGAATATCCCACCTCAAGCACGCCGTGTATGAGATGAAGCACACTTCGGTGTGAGTAATTCTAGTATTGTTTACCTTCTAGAAATTCTCCACTTGGGCAAATTAAAACAATTCTATTAGGTTATGTGTATTGGAGGGGTTACAAAATGGGACGTTTTGTACTATGTGACGCCCAGTCAGCAAATAAGTGGTTTTCTTTTAGTGGTGTGGTAGCCAAATATATATAAAACTAGGTTATGTACCCGTGTCTTATACGAGATGAACAACTTAGATTTTGTAAGTAATAACTTTTGATAAATAAAGTTAAGTAATACACTAAGTAAGTCCGAAATTTAATTATAACTACTATCACAAACTTAAAAATAAATCATAAATCTCTAAATACTTCTTTCGATACAACATTAGATAATACACTAAAAATATGGAAGCAACTAAAGTAAAATAGTATTATGAGAACATAAATAGTACAATCGAAACAATACGAACCAATCATCAATAGAAGAAAATGTTCGATTAGTTGAAGAATGTACAATGAAGGAGAATCAAATAAGGTTTTGATCGACAAAATAGGGATAGAAAGAAAGATATTACAGTTACAGGTGAGAAGAAAGTGGGTAGGTTCAATTAAAAATCCACGTGTTTTTAACAATGACCCGTTGAATAACTAAAATGTTCAGTTTATAAAAATGTTTGATAAATAAATCTAACGTTTTTTTTAAATATAAAATATGTTTTGTAAAAGCAATTAGAAAAATCATTAAACAAAAAATTTATAAAATAACTTTTAAAGGTATGTATAATTAATAGGAGAAAGTGGCGGGAAAACAAGAATAATAACGCATAAGAGAATGACACGTGGCATGAGAAAACTTTTATTTATTATATATATATATATATATATATATATATATATATATATATATATATCACACAAAAACATATAATAATAAAAAACAATCACACACCGGCGACAACTGCATGCCCCCCCCCCCTCCCCCCAAACCGCCCATTTGTCGCATGGGGGCGGTGTTCTCGCCCCAAAACCACATTTCTCGCCCCAATTTCTCGCCCAGTACATATACCCTTAACATCTTGCGGTAAGTTAGACGATATTGAACGATAGGTGTCGATGGTACAAATGTTCAAAAATATGCATTCATAGAAAGCTAATGAACTGATAATAAACTATTGCCCAAAGACAATACCTAAAAGTAATGTATCTACAATATGCAAATCAATTGATAAGAAAAAGGCATAAAATAAACAAGAATTTGGATAATAAGTTCATAACTACCAACTACCATATCAATTATTATCAACAATTACCTCTGCAAGAACCAAGTTTTCATCACTTCATGCAGAGTAAAAACTCATGGGATTTGCTTCCTTCGTCTTTCGGACACGTTCAAAGATTGCCATTCATGAACTGCATACATCAAGCACAAACCTCATAAACCTATTCGCGCTCTATTTGAATCGTAACATGACTAATATTATACTCCCTTTTAATATAATCCACCACTTTATCCAACACCAAATCAGCATCCGCTTCAGGTCGAATTCTCACATGACAAGCTAACAACACCTTCCCAACCGTTATCGCCCAAATATGCAACTCGTGAATAGCAACCACTTCATCTATCTCACAAAGACCTCTTTCGAGACTCGTTGCATCAATCTCCCGTGGCGTACTCTCCATCAAAACCTCCAAAATGTCACGCAACATATTGATCGTTGTATACAACACGATAACAGAAAACAATAATGTGCAAATGGGATCGATTATCTTCAAATCAGGATTGTACCATATGATTGCAGCCCCAATCATTACACCGATACTTTGGATCGAATCGCCTAACACGTGAAGATACGCGCCTTGAACATTAATATTCCCTCTCTTCTTCTCTTTAACTTGATCTCCGAAATAAGTCTTCAGCAAAGGCTTATGTTCATCATGCTCATGATGATCATGATCATGATCATGGCCGTGATCGTGATGATGTCGGTGTGTTGTCACGCTAACTCCATGGACGTTTACGTCTTCAACATCCTCATCATGACCATGACCATGATCATGCCCATGGTGTCCGTGACCATGATGTCCGTGACCGTGACCGTGATCATGGCCAAGAATAAACATCATGAGAATATTAACAACCAAACCAAAAGCGGAGATCCCAAACATAAGACCACCAGCAACCTCAACCGTACCGTGAACAATCCGCTCAATCGCCTCATACACCAAAATCCCAGTAAGCAACCAAATAATCTGAATCGAGACCAACGTCCCAAGTATCTCAATCCTAAAAAACCCGTAAGACTGGCGAGGCGTGGCCTCCCAACCCGAAGCCCAAACCGAAAACAACGAAATCGCAAACGCAGCAACGTCAGACAACAAATGAGCCGCGTCAGTTAATATCGCAAGACTGTTGGCTTTAATCCCACCAAAAACCTCAACTCCCATAAAAATAAAACATAATATTACCCCGCCCCAAAGCTTCCACATCGAATCGGACCGCTCTTTCGCCTCCCGTGAACTCGTTTTAGCATCCGAGAACCCGCAAGGTGCACCGCCGCAAACTTTCGTTCCGGCGGACCGGTTCTCTTCGGTTATGTCAACAGGGTGTGCATCCATCTGTGATTAATTAATTACATAAAGTATTGAAAGTAAACATAAGGCAATGGATCTGATAACTCTAGGGCTCAATTAACAATAATAATAATAATAACTGTGCAAACATATATTAACAGAGGAGAATAATAATATTGTTTTAAAAAAATGAAGGAATAATAGATTCCGAAACTTGTGAATCTGAAGAGCATATTCGAATCAGTAGCATAGAGATATGGAGAATCGGAAGGTATTCCTGAGAAATAAAGAGGCTATGGGGTTATGATGATATTGAACAAGAACAGGGTATGATGATAATGGTGATTACTAGAAGAAGATGACACCGTCTTATATAGAGAATAATATATTGGCGAATGAAGGTAGTATGGTTTTAGAGTTATTTATTTATGGCAAATTTAAGTTTAATCATTAATAATTTCAACTTTGAAAATAGCTATCGCGTGTCTCAATTTTTAAAATGATATTTTAGGGCTTTTGATCGGAATAATGATACAAGTTGATTGATTTAAAACTTACATCCAGACGATGGTCCAAACGACTAAATGATGCTTCAATTCTGATATTTAAACTTTTAATTAACAGAAATCAAGTTGTTTGAAGCATTGTTTCGAGTTAAATTTTACATCAACCAATTCGTATTCTCAGTCCGATCAAAAGCCCTAAAACATCCATTTGAAATTTGAAAAAAAATAACGTCGTAATTTTTTTAACGGAGGTCCAATGAAAACTTATTGTGAAAGTTGGGACCAGTGACAGCTATTTTCAAATTTGGGATTATTATCGGCTAACTGCATTAAGTTGGGATTATTAAAATCCAATTTTCCTTCAATTAATAATAGTAACATGAACTTAAAATTGTGTTGTAAAAATAGCTAGTAGTTATTCAGGCGGTAGGGTGGAGACTATCGACTAATCATGATTAATCGAGATTAATCAGAATTAAACAATCGGACTTTAATGTATAATTTTCAGTTCTATATATACGTGCACACATTTTTATATGTAATTTTCGTCTTCATACATACACAAAACACATTTTAGTCAGAAATTGGCTAGAATCTCGCTGGAAATCACTGTTAGGGATGAGCATGGTACCGTACCGGTACCGAAAATCCCAATCCCGAAAATCACTAATTCTTGGTACCGGTACCGAAATATTCGGTTCGATACCGGTACCGGGACGGGATTATACCGGTACCGAGGGTAAAAGATCGGGAAATACCAGTACCGTACCGATCCCGTAACTTAAAACTTTGGTACCGATTCGGTATCGACGGTACCAATTTCAATACCGGTACCAATTTTGCTCATCTCGAAAAAAATCAAGCAAAAGTGGGTTTCTTACTTATGTGCGGCCATTTTCTTTTTATTAGTGCATTTTCTTTTTGTTAGTGCATAATATTGGGCCTTTACAAAATATATATGAAAGAGAGAGAGAGGGTAATGAACGAAGATTAAGATTTTTGTGACTATAGATATTGGATGGTCCAATGATAATCAACAAAGAAAGACAGGGATCTTTGTGATCTTTAGTTTGGTTTGAGGGTGTCCGGGTTTTATCATCAGTGGGCCTTCGGGCGAGTGGGTTTTCTCTATAACTGAAAATAACTTGAAGGCTCTTAAGGGTTCCATACAGCTGGTTGAGCC